>NC_134271.1:107403897-107661397 GCF_031893055.1 Leptodactylus fuscus | reverse complement strand
GGCAAATACAGACCGCCGTTTCTTTTTCCTTCCACCATTGGTCCATGTAAAAAGAGAAGACTTGATCCATTTTGAGGACCATGGAGTGCTGTTAAAGTCTATGGGTCTGTGAAAATCACAGACAATTTTTCATGGACTCAAAGGCTGTATAAAGTGTAGGACATTTTTAAGGATAAGTTCAGACAGTTTTTTGGTCAGGATTTTGAGGCCGCATCCGCCTCAAAATCCTGACCAAAAAGACTGCTCCCATTGAAATCAATGGGAGCCGCTCAAGAGCTGATGCTCGTTCTTCAGTCCATTTCGCCTCGCGATTTGGCCTGAAAACACACCATCCTCCGCACTAGGCCCATTCATTGGGCCTAATCCGGAGCGGAGTGCACCATCTTTCAGTCGCGGCTACCCGTCTTTTTGACCGGAACCTGAGACGGCCTCTGCTTCAGGTTCCGGTCCAAAAAAAACCCGTCTGAACTTACCCTAAGGACACCTTAGAAGATAGATTGGTTTACACCACCACCACCACACCCCAGTCATTGGAAAGGAGACACCGAAGGGGTGAAAAAAGGTAAGAACACTACAAAGAAAAGAATGACAGGAGAAAGTCGCCAGTACTGTAAAATATGTCTTATCCTGGCAATTTCCCTAAACTCAACTAAATAGGGAGCTAGAAGGGACTCAAAGGGATCATTGAGAACCTATTACTAGAGACAATATATAGAAGGGAGGCATCAACATAATAAGAGTACTGTCATGGGCTCCAGAAAAACAATTACCGGTAAGTACAATTCTGGTTTTATTCATGCCCATGACAGCACCCCTGAGAGATTAAACAAGGAGGGACCACTTTCTGAATCCTCTTTCTACCAAAGGACGCCTCAGCACAAAACAATAGTGTTTAAAGAAAATATATGTGGAGCCCCAAGTGGCTGCCCTGTACAGAAACATTCGCTCTCTCTCAGCCCAGTAGGTAGCCACTGACCTGGTAGTACATGCTTCCAACCCAGGTGGATTGGGAGAGAGAGGAATAGGCTAAAGAAAGGGCCTGCTTGAGCCATCTAGCAATAAAAAGGTGGAAGCCTTCAGATCCTTTCTCTGAGCCTAAAATTGAAGTTATAAATTTTCATCACACTTCCACTGAGAGGATACTTAAAGATAGCTCAATAAGAACCTCCTGACATCTAAGCAATGGAGCCTTTCTTCCATAGAATTTAGGATTTGGACAGAAGAAAGGTAAACTACGAGATCTCTATGGAAATCAGTAACTTTAGGAAGAAAAGTTGGGAGAGGTCTGATAGAAAGCTATCCTCTGAAATAATGGTGTAAGGTGGGAGAGGAAAAAGCTTGGACTTCTGAAATCATTCTAGCTGAAGTAATTGCTAATAGGAATGTCATCTTGGAACCTGCACATGGAGTTACGCTCCACTCATTCTGAACGTAAAATTCGATCAGACTGAGCGCAGAAAAAAAAAGTTCCTTGAGGTCCCACCTCCCTTGTTTCCAGGAGTCTCCCATGTGAGCTCTCAACCCTAGGGACTGGCATCCTTGACCAAGGTACTCTCTTTTGAAGGTTCTTTAAATGTGTCCACCACAGGAGAGCGAGTTTTTGGATGACAAATTGAAATTTGTGTCCAGGGATTGAGATGATCCATCACACTGGTTTAGGACCTCCAGCTGGAGTGGTCTTGTAGCTCCAGCATTCCAAGATTATTAGACACAAAACATCTGTTTTTTTCCCATCAGTGTTCATTCAGGGAAGTGTTGTCTATTACATAGTTCTTAAAAGATAAGTCTCTCTGGGGGGAGAATGCTTCTTCCTACTACTCAATTCAGTTGAATTCCCAGAACCACCCTGATCAGTGATTGGAATGCCGAGGATAGAAGATATGAATTTTCTCAGTCAGGGGCATGGACAAGGTGATGTTGCCTTGCAGACGTATCTCTCCAAACCTCCCGGTCCCGGGTCTGACCGCTTACCTTCTCCCGGCTCTACCATGGTTCGTCGAATGGGACGTAAATCTGCCTCCTCCCGGGTTGAGCCTCAGCTGGCGAGATTTCTCCTCTCCGCAGTGTCTCCCTCCTCTCTGCCCAGCGGTTCCAAGATGGCGCCGGCGTGTGCCACAATGAAGGGGACGGAGGTCCGGCCTCCGCAACATAGTGCTTCCCCAGCCCGGCATCCTCTCTTCATGGCTCCCTCTGGTCCTTCTGAGGCTCCTCTGCAGCTCCCTGGTATGGGGACCCCATGGCCGGCTACTGACAAGGTACAAGTGCTCCGTTCTGGGCCTAATGATGGTGGCGGTCCCCCTGGCTGCCTCCCTGTCCCACTTGTCAAACTGTCACACCACCCCAGCAGCTGCACAGCTCCCTCCCATGTCCTCGGTGCCCCTGCAGGATGGGGATTCGCCTGCTGTTCTGTCTTCTCCCTCACTGAGACCTCCAACGGCCCCCCCTATCTGCAGCTCCTCCTCAGATGCCTCTATAGGCCCCTGACCTTTCTCAGAGGGATGCCCTGGTCCAGCCTACTGAGCTCCTCACCTCCAATAAGTCCCCCCTGCTGGACTCCACTTGCTCTATTACTGAGGAATTAGCCCGGACCCCTGGACTCTCTGCTATTCTCCGCCTCTCAGCTTCACCCCACACGGGGTGACGTCCCCAGGTCTGTTCCTCTGTCTAACCTGGAAATGGACTTCTCTGCAACACCAGCGGCCCTATGTGCCCCTCTCGCCTCTGACTCCTCCGATTCTTCTAAATCACCTCATCGCCCCAAGTGACCTAAACTATCCGATATTTGGGAGCTCCTCCATGCTATGCCTACTAAAATGGGCTTGGAGGCTATGGTCCGCAGAGTGGAGGAGAAGCAAGATAAGATTTTGTCGGGCTTTAAATCTGATCTCCAGTCTCTTTCGGTACAAGTTTCTACCCAGCAGCAACAAACCGACTCTATTGACCATCGATTGACAGCTGTGGAACAGTCCTTGTCTACCCAATGCATGTTCAACCGCCATCTTCTACTCCAGGTTGATGATAAGGAGTTCTCCTTATCATCAACCTGGAGTAGAAGATGGCGGGCTGCTGTAATAATGTCAACTTGAGTGGCATTCCTGATGCTGTCCCGACTGCGGAACTCCACTCCATAGCCACTTCTATCTTCAATACTGTCCTTTCTAGACCGCTGGACACAGAGATCATCATTGATAGAATTCATCGGGTGCTTGGCCCCAGGAGAGCCATCGTCACAGAGCCCCGTGATATTCTCGGCAGAGTGCATTTTTACAAGGAAAAGGAGGACATCCTTCAGGCCGACTGGTGACATGGTCTGGTTTCCCTCCTGGATAGCTCGGTTTCTCTCCTCCCTGATGTTTCTCGACGCACCTTAGCCATGCATCATCTCCTGAAACCGACTCTCCGACTGATTCTGGACTTGGGGGCCACGTACAGATGGGGTCACCCCTTTCATCTCCAAGTCTGCTGCAATGGGGCGGTGTTCACCCTTCACTCACCAGACCAGGTGAGTGCCTCTCTGGCACAGTTCCTGGACTTACCTGACTTGTCTCTTCCGGATTGGCTTGATTTTCTGCTCCCAGCTGCTCCATCCATTGTCCGCTCCTCCTCTTCTTCCCTGACTGGTCAGAGGCACCGAGCGGAGGACTCTCTCCCGACGAAATGTATTCTTGCTGCCCCCGTTTCCCTCCTGAGGTTTAGTTTGAACTGTTGACTGTGATGTGCCTTACTGCTCATGAGGTTCTTTGTTTTTTCAATATGCTGTTCTAGGTTATGCTGCAGCTAAGTTTTTGTGCCCCGCAGGCGACCGTCGTGGACCTTAATCTGCGCCGCTCTCCGAAAGTGTGTCCTGCCCCTCCCCTGCTGGGCCGGGGTGCCCCGCGGCCTGCCGCCCTTGGTCTCCTGTGGTGCTGTCCCTGCTGCTCTCATGGTCACGGATTGGGACGTGGGTGCGTTTCTGGGCTGGCTGGACGTGGTGCGCGTCGTTCCATCTTGGGTGGGGGAGTGGGCATGTGTGATGGAAGGTGGCCGTGGCCTGGTCATTTGCCTATGGTCATGACCCCTTTTGTTCTCTTTCTTCTCCTCATCTTGTATTGCTGCTGGGGGAGTGGGTAGTATTTTGGTTTTTGAACTACCTCGCCCACCTGCTAGTTAGGTTTGGCAGCTCTTCGAGCATATACAGTGGGGCAAAAAAGTATTTAGTCAGTCACCAATAGTGCAAGTTCCACCACTTAAAAAGATGAGGCGTCTGTAATTTACATCATAGGTAGACCTCAACTATGAGAGACAAAATGAGAAAACAAATCCAGAAAATCACATTGTCTGATTTTGTAAGAATTTATTTGCAAATTATGGTGGAAAATAAGTATTTGGTCAGTAACAAAATTTCATCTCAATACTTTGTTATATATCCTTTGTTGGCAATGACAGAGGTCAAACGTTCTCTGTAAGTCTTCACAAGGTTGGCACACACTGTTGTTGGTATGTTGGCCCATTCCTCCATGCAGATCTCCTCTAGAGCAGTGATGTTTTGGGGCTGTCGCTTGGCAACACGGACTTTCAACTCCCTCCAAAGGTTTTCTATAGGGTTGAGATCTGGAGACTGGCTAGGCCACTCCAGAACCTTGAAATGCTTCTTCCAAAGCCACTCCTTCGTTCCCTGGCGGTGTGCTTTGGATCATTGTCATGTTGAAAGACCCAGCCACGTTTCATCTTCAATGCCCTTGCTGATGGAAGGAGGTTTGCACTCAAAATGTCACGATACATGGCCCCATTCATTCTTTCATGTACCCGGATCAGTCGTCCTGGCCCCTTTGCAGAGAAACAGCCCCAAAGCATGATGTTTCCACCCCCATGCTTTACAGTAGGTATGGTGTTTGATGGATGCAACTCAGTATTCTTTTTCCTCCAAACACGAAAAGTTGTGTTTCTACCAAACAGTTCCAGTTTGGTTTCATCAGACCATAGGACATTCTCCCAATACTCTTCTGGATCATCCAAATGCTCTCTAGCAAACTTCAGACGGGCCCGGACATGTACTGGCTTAAGCAGTGGGACACGTCTGGCACAACAGGATCTGAGTCCCTGGCGGCGTAATGTGTTACTGATGGTAGGCTTTGTTACATTGGTCCCAGCTCTCTGCAGTTCATTCACTAGGGCCCCCCGCGTGGTTCTGGGATTTTTGCTCACCGTTCTTGTGATCATTTTGACCCCACGGGGTGAGATTTTGCGTGGAGCCCCAGATCGAGGGAGATTATCAGTGGTCTTGTATGTCTTCCATTTTCTAATTATTGCTCCCACAGTTGATTTCTTCAATCCAAGCTGGTTGCCTATTGCAGATTCAGTCTTCCCAGCCTGGTGCAGGGCCACAATTTTGTTTCTGGTGTCCTTTGACAGCTCTTTGGTCTTCACCATAGTGGAGTTTGGAGTCTGACTGTTTGAGGGTGTGCACAGGTGTCTTTTTATACTGATAAGTTCAAACAGGTGCCATTACTACAGGTAATGAGTGGAGGAAAGAGGAGACTCTTAAAGAAGAAGTTACAGGTCTGTGAGAGCCAGAAATCTTGATTGTTTGTAGGTGACCAAATACTTATTTTCCACCATAATTTGCAAATAAATTCTTACAAAATCAGACAATGTCATTTTCTGGATTTGTTTTCTCATTTTGTCTCTCATAGTTGAGGTCTACCTATGATGTAAATTACAGACGCCTCATCTTTTTAAGTGGTGGAACTTGCACTATTGGTGACTGACTAAATACTTTTTTGCCCCACTGTACTGTGGTGTGCCTCCGAGACCTGCATTAGTGGGATTTCTCACTGTTTGGTGTTACCCGATCTGGGAATAGCTTAGACCGGGGTTATTTGTATTGCTTGTTTCTTTTGATTTTACCTGTTTCCCTCAATATCCCTTCTTTACCCTTCCTTGTCGTCCCTCCCCCCCTTTTTTTTTTTTCTCTTCTTTCCTCTTCTATTCTTCTTCTCACGGTACCGGGACCGATAGCGCTTTACCCGCACAGATCAGGAAAGCCGATGATGCGCTGAATAGCGCACTGTCTGCTTTCCAGCAGTATATAGAACTGCCTATGCCCAATCTGATAAAAGATCCTCTTTAATATTATCATGGAGAGGAGAAATGTCTTCCATCTAGGGGCAAGCCCTTCAAACATTAAAGTCGGGAACAAATCTGGTTTCCTTAATCTCTTCCAGACCCAGTTGATCTCACTGCCTTAAGGAGAGGGTCAATAACATCCATAGAAAATGACACTTTATCTAACAAATCATCTGTAGAGTCAGATGCTAAGGCCCATTCTGGACTAGGCGGCGATGGAGCTTCAGCTAGGTTGGCACCTATGGAATCTCCTGCTGATTCTGAGCTGCAATAACCAGCAAGCAATGTAAATGAGGAACAAGGCTCACAAGTATGAGGGATGGCTGCAGCTGTCCATGGCCTCTTTGTAAAGCGCCTCTGAGCCTAGTACTGGGAAGAATCACACTCCTTCTCCTGGTTTCCGTCACTCATTACAGATGCCAGGCATGGGGAAGATACCCAACCGCTACCTTCTGGATATTGAAAGTGACTTCAGATGGTGCGTGAAGCTAGTGTAACCAGGCCCCTCCCTCACTAGCAGTACCAGAGGGGTGGGTGAAGACGGGCTAGTAATGGCTGCAGCAATGCCTAGGAGAAGGGCAGCATGGACCAGCACAGACTGGGTGAACAAACTGCATAATAGATGACTTCTGCTCCACCAAGAATTAGAATGTAAATCCATGTATCCCCAAGTCCAGGCAGGAGCACAGCAGGTTTCTTGTCACAGATGGGTGGTCTCCTCACAGGGGTGCTGTTATGGGTGTGGATAAAAGTTAAGGTGTCCATAATGGATGAACGACAGACCGCACACCACCCACAAATGAGCAGGTTGGAATGCTGTTATTGTGGATGTGTGAATATAGCTTTACAATATATATCTGCTGAATAGCAGGTGCTGTATACGAGTCAGGACTATTCAGGAGCTGTATATTTCCTGTACACTGGCAGTTGACCTTCAGGCGCAGCTCGAGTCAGAGCCCTGACAATCTGCTATTGATAATATGTTCTAAAGCCAGCCATATACATTAGATTTCAAATATAGGAATCATCCATTTTAGCCCAAGAAAAGCTGACAGGAGACTTTATTCTGCAGCAAACAGATCCACCGTGCTAGATATTGTCTGCCAGCTTTCTACCCACAGTTCAGCATTGGGCATCATCTGATGCTCTTGGCTAAACATATGCCAATGTGCACAAACTCACTACAACGCCCTGATCTGGCAGTTTAGTTGTTAATTTTCATAGTGCCTTCTTTTATATGACTAATCCCATCAATTGGACATGATGACTGTCTGAAATCTAAAGGCCAGTTGGATAGGTCATCTCTAGTGATGTTTCATACCTTTCTGCACATACTTGCCAATTCTCATGGAAAATCTCAGAAAAAGAGAAGACTTCCCAAAAACATTTCTCAAAGGGAAGGTTTGAAGCCTCCTGGAAAGCCAAGAGCCATGAATGGTTTTGTGTGTGACCCCTTGATGCTGCATCATCAGACTCTGTCTCAGAGGACGGCACTGGATACATGTAAAGGGGGCACTGCCTGCAAAATTGGGATGTCTTTATGCTCAAGAAAAACGTATAATCTCCCGTAAGGTACTTTGTGAAAACGCACAAACGTTCTTAAAAAGCTGCTTTTATTGAGAGCTTTTCAGTGCTGGGATTCTCACAGACAGTCGATCCTGCTGATGGTGGAGGTGACTTCAAATATTTGACATTTTGCATTTAAAAGAGTTGTATGAGATTAGAAAAGCAAGACAGCGCCGTACTTATCCATAGCCTTTATCTAGTATTGCATCTGAATGGGGGCACAACTACAACACAGCCCATAGGTAATGGCAAAGTTTCTTCACAGAAAACCACTGAACAGGGACAACATGGTGGCTCAGTGGTTAGCACTGCAGCCTTGCAACGCTGGAGTCCTGGGTTCGTATCCCACCAGGAATAACAAGGAGTTTGTATGTTCTCCCCGAGTTTGCATGGATTTCCTCCCATTCTACAAAGACATACTGATAGGAAAAAAAAATGTACTTTGTGATCCCTATATGGGGCTCACAATCTACATTAAAAACCACTGAACAGGATAGCGTTACATGATGCTGCGTAAGACTTTTATTAGCTCTGCTTACAAAATAATATACATCCACTTCTCACAAACAGATAAAAAGTTCAATAAAAGTTTTTTTCATCTTAAATACTGTACAAGAAAAATACTGGCATTTTAGGAATGTAAAATTCCTTCCCTCTATGCAAAATGAAGACCAAAAACTAAGTTTAAGGCGTCTTATATCCTCGGTGGGGAACTGGTAATAGGGGAATAGATCTTGTGAGGTTATTTGTGCTATATTATGGCAGCTAATGTTTATAGGGGTTACAGAAATACATAACAACCTACCTCAGGTCTGAAAGTATACATGAGGAATGACTGAAATTAAGAAAAACGAGCCTTTGCAACAAAGATACATAATACCTAGGCTTTCATATTCTTACATAGAAGTCAATTCCATGTTGGAGCAGAATAGTCATCTATGCCCCCAGTATGTGGCTGAATCATTCACTGCACATTATTATGTTCTGTACTAGGACTACAGAGAATAATAAAAGATTGACAGAGAGGGGTTTTAATAGCAAAATTGTTGAAATTTCAAGTAAGATCTTTCCATTCTTATTAAAAAAAATAAAAAACTAACTTTTAATATACTTTAAGTGACTCCTTATTTACATGCAGAGGCAGTAAATCCCGTACAGACCTAGTTCCACTCTCAGCTGGAAAGTGAGTTCAATTGTTTCAAGACTAGGCAATGCTCTGTGAGCAACTATACAAATCTTTCTGATCTGCTAGAGTATATCAGTCTGGACAATGCTCTGTAAGCTAAACAGCTGGATTATAGACTAAAACACTATAACTATCTAACCAGGAGATTTGTGCAGCTGCTATGGTTAGCTCACAGAGCATTGTGCAGACTGGATAAAGCTGTATTCACTTTTCAGCTAAGACGAGGACTAGTTACTGTATATCCAGGTTTCAGCCTGTGCATCAAAAATCCTGAAACTGGTGAGAAACTAAAAGTATATTAGAAAGATATAGGACACCCATACACAATGCAACAGAGACACGAGTACACAAGTGGGGTGCACCTGTACGTGCCCATTTCTATAGTGACAAGTCCAGGTGCAGTCCAGTAACTAGCCCATATGTGGCCTTGCGGCTAGGCTATACCACGACTGGGCATCCTAAGCATTGTTTATATAAAACAGGAAAAAAAAAATTTAACATATGATATAGGATTCTTGTCATTATCAGAAAAATGTATTGTAAAGTATATCTGAAAAGATATGTATATTAAAGGGATTAAATATGGATGGTCTAGACCCTCCATGATAGGTTGGTGGGGGATTAAATTAGAGTACTGTGACCCCCCCCACATATGCACAGTGCCCTTTCTGAACAGGGGGCTTTGGCTGATTCTCTCTGTATCCAGACCCCTTTAAATAAAAAGAACAGATCGACAGCACGAAGCACAGTCACACTTGTAGGCACGGTGCTGCACCATTATAATCAATAAGGGAGCTATAGTACTCTCCGAGATGGACCCTAAAGGACAGACCATAAACTTTTCATGCCTGAGGAACTCAGTTAAGCAAAATACTGTGTACTGGTCTCCTTAAAGGGGCTTCCCCATCTGGGTAAGTTACCCATCACATAGAGAATAACTTGCAAGCCCCCATCAAATCAAGAGAATGGGGTAGTTTTGTCCCTTGTTCTGAATGGACCACATATACCACACCACAAAAATCCCCCGAGTGGATGGCACTCCGCCAATCTGCAAGTTATCTATCCTGTGCATAGGGAAAAACTTGCCCAGATGACCAATGGAGGAATGGCTGGGACAATCCTAACAGACAAAGAAACATAACCTGCCATAGCAGCTGTATAACCTCCAAGACATGGACATTGCTAAAACCCTATGGGAATCCATAAACGTCACAGTGTTCACAATATGGCTGTATTATTTTCTGTTCAATAGAACATGAGGGCCATAGCCGGCTCTCAGACATTAAAAAACCTCAATGTAAGTAACATTTTTGCCAAGTTCAGCAACTTTCTAATATTTGTGTTTCAATTCTTCACCATTTTCAAGATCTCTACTTGCCGTCAGTAAATGGAAATTTTGACCATGTCTAGCTCACAAAGCTATAGACAAGAGGGGCTTGTGATATAATATACAACCAGTGAGGCTATGTCAGGTACAGTCAGAGCTCTCCCTTATTAGCAGCACAGGTTCTCGACCTCTGAAGGTTAATGCTTCTATTCACTGACAGCAAGCAAATAGCATGAAGACTGTGTACTGAAACACTAAGTGTGATGCTGCGTAACATATCTGTCCAACACTGAAGTTTCTAGTGGAAATGGCCAATTTGGTCCCACTTTTTTGGCCTCCAGGGGTGAGGTGTTTGTCAGCGTATAGGCGGGACATACATTGGGCATACTACATCAAAGATCTAATGGCCGATCTTATGTATAGGGCCAGTGTCAGAGCAGGAAAATTATTTCTACCTTTCCCTTTGGCACTTGATGGAAGTGAAAAGACTGGTGACCAGAATATAAGAGCCATGACCCAAGTGTGATGTTGTCACTACATATAATGGGAATGAGAATGAGCTAAAGAGAACACTCTAAGAAATACTGCTGCACTGTGTTATGGTAGGCCAGCGAGGACGGGACAGGGCATGGCACAGGGATTTCATTCCCCAATTTGTCATACACCACTGCTTGGGGCCAATATTAGGGCATAACACGGTATATTGATGTTGTCCATGGTGTTCCTTTAAGAATCTATTACTATCACCAGCTAGATAGAGGAAACTAAAATTCAGGAACATTACTACACCATTGCTGCATCTGTTGTACATGGTCCTCAGAGCCCTACATTGCACCGTTACCTGCCTGCAGTGTTACTATGTATAATGACACAGTGTCCATTACACGCAGCCTGGTCACAGCTATAATAATCCCGCCAGAAGAGAGGTCACTGCCCCACGCATAATAAACTCACTCCTCCCCCGCTGCTCTCATCACTCTTAAGCTCGGACTGACTACAAGGTGTCCTTTTAGCTTTTAATATAAAGGGAATCTGGCACCAGAATAGACCCATTTTATTAGTAGTATACATTATACACAAGCGGGCACATTTATCAGCCTACTTGTGCCATTTTTTGGCATAACCAGTGCCTTTTTTGTGTCTTTTCTGCACTATGATTCATTTTTCAAGCATTTGTACTCTGTTCAACTCTAAAACGCTGCTCTCACGGTGCGAATGCAATCCAGTCCAAGGGCATCGTAAAAGAGCCCATCAGGTTAGAAAGTATTATAAAGGGGCAACTGCACATTTTTGTGCCTTTTTGAACAAAAAAGGGGCAAAGTGCACATGGCCTAAAAAGGCGCATCTAAAACTAACATGTGCACATTTAACAAGGAGGTGTGCTGACATCATAAATAAGCACCACAGTAAAACTAGTCTAAAAAAGGCGCCCCTACGAAAAATATGGTAAAAAAAGGGGCAGTTTTTGGGATGTCATTAAAAAGCACACATTCATAGTGCTAAGGTTGGTAAGGTCCTATGGGTGGTACCACTTGGCCATCCAGCACAGCAGCTCACTATGTAGGGGGCGCTATACATGTACTGCAGCACACCCTGGCTTTTACCTATACGCGCGTCTAGTAGTTGCCTTTTGGCTACCAAAGCCAGTTCTGGTGACAGATTCCGATTAAAAAAAGGTTATTGTAGGAAAACAGGTCTCATATCAATTCTACTGCACAGATAAGTTTGGTTACAGATTTCGCACAAGTCTGCACTTTCATTGCTACTTGTGTTGTTTTGTAGCATTGACACTTTAACATATGAGGCCCCAAAGTTTCGCCATGTCTTTAAAGACAAAACAGCCAAAGACAAAGTGCTTGTCCAGTTTGGTTAGAACCTATCCTGATAGTGAGAAGTGCTGGGAGGAGATATGGGGGGCGATTATCTAGACGCACACATATAGACGGACAGAAGCTGGTTGGTGTTTCAGATTGTGCTGAGATTTTCTGCTCTGAGAAAGAGAAAGCAGCTTCCTGCAGTGTTTGGGTTGTTCACATGGTACAAGTGAAATGTAACTATATGGACTATGGAGAAGATATTACCTCAGTATCATTGCGATCAGTGAACATACCATTAATATGATCCCTACAGAACAACCATGATTTCCTCACCTCCCTTGCACTATAATGGCAACTGGTTTTGCATGCACAGCCACCGCTGGACCAGGAACACACTGCAACCCCTGCTCTTGGGATCTTCAAGTTGGACACCCCAATGAGATGAATATGGCACTATAGCAATATGCTATAAATATCTATAACAGGAAACCCCCTTTAGGAAATTTAAGATACACACAGTTGGGATCACAGCTCAGTATATATATGGTCCTGTGGGTCACAGTCACCAATTCCCACTACCTAATATAAAATGGTAAACCCCTGCCGCCCATACTTTTACTACAATTACTACCATTGGCTCTGGAGATTCTGGTTAGTGACATGTTGACAATTCAAGTTCAATATCATTTGTTCCAATACTGATGGATATCACAACCTGCAAACAGATCTCATTGCCCAGCTAATAGGCATTAACAGCCAGGTCATCATAGGCTGGTATCTGCAGTATCAGATTTTATGCCAGCTGTTTCAGACATGGTGTCTGGTTGTCCATCACGACAGAACAGTACAGTTGGGTTCTTACAAGCCCACATAGCCAGATCCCCACCATTAGCTGGACTGGAGGATGAGACCCTACTGCCCTGTCCATGCCGGTTACCATATCGATCCCGGATAGGGTCAGCCCGCCCTCTGACCTCTCTGTTCTGACCCTGGGTACACAGATAGGCTGCAATGTTCCTAGTCCTGTAGCCCTCCTCTCGATTCCGACCAAGCAGCATGGAAATATTAGGGTTGCGAATAGCATAGATCAGAGGGTTGATGGCCCCATTGGCCCACGCCATCCATATAGCCACAGTGTCCATGAGTGGTGTGAAGGGGTAGTCCCCAGCAGCCGCCACCAGGCCCATAACACAATAGGGTCCCCAACAGCAGATGATAAAGACGATCATGATGAGCACAGTGGTGGCCGTTCTCATCTCGCTGTAGAAGCGCAGCAGGTGGGCATAGGTGGTCACCGGGCGGACCCGGATCTCCGACAGCCTCACTGCCTTACAGATGTTATAGTGGCAAAAACACATGAGGCCAAAGGGCAGCAGGTAACAGAGGACAATGAGGGAGATGCTGTAGGCTGCCCCCAGTCTGGAGCCGGCCGAGTGGAACACATACATGCAGTGGTAGTAGCCCTTCTTATGGACCACCCATTGTTCCTTGGCCAGCAGGTACCAAGGGAAGGAGAAGCCCAAGGCCGTGAGCCAGGCGGCCACCAGCAGCTGCACTGCCCTAGTGCGCCCGATCTTTTCCTGCGGCTGCCGCACGATGGCGTAGTAGCGGTCCAGGGAGATGAGGGTCATGGTGAGGGTGGACACGATCCCGAAACAGGAGTTGAAGAAGCCGTTGGCAAAGCAGAAGCGATCCCCGAAGAGCCAGGCCCCGCCGCGGGAGAAGAGCAGCACGAAGGAGAAGGGCAGGCAGAGCAGGGCGGTCAGGAAGTCAGACAGGGACAGGGACAGGATGAAGGCGTTAGTCACAGTGCGGAGCTGCCGGTGCTTGCTGATCACCAGGATGACGGCGCAGTTGCCCAGGCAGGAGAGCAGGAAGATGGCGAGCAGCAGCAGCGCCTGACAAGCCACGGCCACCCCGTGCAGCAGCGGGCTCCCCCCGGACACCTCGGTCGGTACCTGCTCGGTGGAGGAGCGGTTAGTGCCGGGAGCTGTGGGACCGGAGCTCAGCTCTGCGCCGTCTCTTCCTCCAGCTGCTGCAGCTGTTGTTACTGATGTCCCGGCTCCGGCCCCCGGGCCGCCCAGAGCCGTCAGGTTGCTCAGCAGAGCCAGAGGTAGCTCCATGGGTCGCGGCGAGGCTGGGTGGAGGCATCCCTCAGGCCGCCGGAGGTGCAGGGAGTAGCGGCAGGCACGGGTGAGAGCGCTGCTCCCTGTTCCCGGGGATGCTGCCAGCCCAAGTTCTCGCCCGGGTCCAGGTTCTATAGCGCTGGTGACGTCACGCAGGTTACCAGGGAAACAGAATCTCTGCTTTGGTTCTTTTACGCACAGAGAATGGATGGAGGGGGGTTAACCCCGCAGCTGCCGGCTGGGAATGAAGACGGCCAGGGGTCCATGTGCTGGCCCAGGAGGGCTCACTAATACTGGGATGTATGGTAGTGGTTACCAGTGGCATTGACAGTACCAGGCACAGCAGTATATGTATGCCCCTGAGTCCTCAGTCAGTGCCCAGGTGCATTCATAACTTACCATCTATATAGGAAGGGGGAGGGGTGGGGACATATTCACCAACAAGGCAACAATAAGCAAATCTCACCAAAACTGGTGGCAAACAAAGAAACACAACTACCAGGCAGCAAAGAGATGGTTTTACCACATGGCACAGGCTGCATTACATCACAGTAATGGCGTCATTTCCCATATGAGTGTCACCTAGCATGAGATATACTGACTGATGTAACGCACAGGGTTAATAGACACAACTCCATACTAGAAATCTGCAGCGTGGATCCAGAAGAAGGCGAAAACCTCCATGAGCCAGACGACAACAGAACGTGTATATGAATCATATCACATATCCGATTATGGGACTTCTCAAGTCTCACTGCTCATCCATTATAGGGATCCTATCTTTCAAACACATTTTTTTCTGAGTAACATGTTGGAATAGCCTTAAGAAAGGCTATTCTTATACTACCTTTTGTTGTCTTCTCCGCGCAGCCATTCTGTAGGAATCCCGGTTTTTAACAGTATGCAAATGAGTTCTCTCGCAGCACTGGGGGCGTCCGCAATGCTGCAAGACAATTCTCTCCAGCAACGTTTTCTTCATCCTCTTCTTCCGATGCAGGTTTCGGACTTCTAGGCCTCGGGCAGAGCAGACTGTAACAGCAAGCTCCTCCTGCACATAGCATGCCCATTCTTGCTATGGGTATACAGAACAACTATTGACATCAGTGGGTAGCACTGTGGGAAAGCAAAACGCAACTTCTTCTGCAGTGCAACCTCCAAGTAAAACAGACCCGCTGAAGTACACACACAACAGATTGGGAGCCTACAGAAAAGCATGCAGTACATAGTGAGGGACATATGTCCTATCCTATTCATTGTATTACCCTGCACCATTTTTTGTGGTGTATAAAAAGTCACATACTGGTGGTTTGCAACTTATGACTACTTGAAAATGGCATTTTTACACTGCATTTCCACTTCCCTCAAAATGGCTGTTGGCCGGGCCACCGGCTGCGTCATATTAACGTTTGTGGCATAAAAGAAGACAGAAAACTATGCTGGCCATGAGCTAGCATAGGTGTCAGCTGAGTTGCACAGCCCAGTTGAGCCTGCGCCTCATCACAACCAAGCAAATCCTCTACCATTGCAGGGATCTGCAAAACCAGCGTATAATACTCCGATGTAGATCCTCCCCATTATAATGTGTAAATAGTCATCATCTGACTGTTCTACTGCCATATACATATTATAGCCTTACACATGTGCTCAGTCTTTGTTATGAATCTGGCGAGGGAGAAGCATAAGAGCTTCTTAGATATTCCCCATTGGAGCCATGTGTGGCCTAAGGCTATGGACCCACATAGCGGGCTGCAGCAAAAAAAAAAAAAAAGCTGCCGGGAAAAACTGCAGCAGCAAAGCATTGCAGTTTTTCCCAAACTCCGCAAAAAGTTTCCTCTGTGGACTTTCTGCTTCCATTATACTTATAGGGAAACTGGCAGCATTTCCATAGGTATAGTTGACATGCTGCGATTTCCAAAACCACAACGAATTTGTGAATCACACTGTCTCCACTGCGCATATTTTTCTGCAATGTGTGGATAGATGGTTCTTTCTCTGGCATTCATGCCATATGGAGCCCTGGCCTATGGGGTTTTCTGATAGTAGGATATTGATTGCTGCAGCCTCACTTACTAAGCACAGTGGTTGTGCTTGATATTACAGCAAAAAAGAATTGGTATGAATGGAACTGAGCTGCAGAACGGCCAAAACTGACAAGCTCTAGTTTTGTCACTATTCTGATCCAAGAGAAATCAATGAATCAGTTTTTAATGGTTGCAAAACAGAATGATGTACATTTAACATCCGCTGAAAACAGATCAGTGGGTTGGGTAAAAAAAGACTGATTTTTTTTATTTATTTTTTTTAAATGGATGCTGAATAGATGATACCTGGGCATCAAAAACGGAACAGATGCAAAATGACTGTCAAAAACATCACTGTCATATGCACAAAGCCTTGGAGAAGCTAAGGTCTTAAAGTGATATTCTATAGGATATCACAGAGTTCTAGTATATACAACAGGGATGACAAGTTACTTATACTATCACAGAATACAATATATTCTATTAAAAAGTGAAAACAGGAGTCAGTCCTACAAAACAGGCATGAGCTAGACTGGTCTATTCAGTTGTGTGTGGCTGTTAGGCCTCTGTCACGTGGACCTTTGCTATACTTTCCTGGGCCATAAGTCCCCAGAATACAGTGACCTCCTAAATACCTGCCACATGCAGAACATCTTTCAGCTGTAACTCACTCAAATTTTCTTTATAAGAATTATAATAAGGCTGGGTACACATCTGTGCGAGAGTGTCCATCACAGAAACCACCAAAACTTGGTAGAGGGAAAAGACCAGTATGTTTCTAAAAAGTGCAAACTTTTAATAAAAACATTTTTATTAAAAAAAAACAAAACAAAAAAAACGTATACTAAACCATTGCTTTATTCCTGTAATATCAATGTGATCATGTGACTCACATCTGCTTTTCAGAGCACAGCAGGTAAACTAGAATGAATACATGATATGTTCCAAATGAATAATTTGCTCCCTAAAATGTGATTTCTGAAACAGTGCTTTTATCAAAACTGGTGCAAAGTAATAGTGGAGTCGTTCAAGGGACAACTGTAGACTTGTCTACCCATTTGACCAAGTTTCATGTCCACCAACACAACCAATCTAAAGATACAAATGTTACAAATCTAATAAAGCAGATACAAAATACAATACATGGCATGCATACATACAAAACATATTGTAGAAAACACTTGGTGTAGGGCTGGGCAATTAATCACAAAATAAGTGAAAGTGAGTTCACCTAATGGATATGAACTTCATTGATTATTTCAATTATTTTGCATCCACGCCATCTTGTCTCACATTGCCATGGGATAAAGGATTTGTCACTAACTGTAGGCTATCCAATCAGGATTGCTGATATGTCAATAACCGAAACCAAAATTCAGTGGCGTGGCATATAAATGGGGGCGTAGCATGTAAAAAGAGGTGTGTCCTAAAATAAATGTTCGTTAAGTGTAATCAAGGTAAAATGTTCAATAAGTCAGGACGTATTTATTTAGGTCATTATCGCCCAGCCCTAAGTATATATGAAAAATAAATGGAGTCAAAAAGTGTAGAAGTCAAATACGTTACTCAAAGGGCATCTGCCCGTGTGGTTATACACGCTAAAATATGTGGGTGAATCTGCTCATTTCTGAGTTACGGCCTACCTGGTGCATACATTTTCACAAAAAGGAGAGATGACAAAGAATTACAATCACAGAATTGGGGGCTCTGTCTTGGTGGGAGAAGATTCATCCACAAACTTTACCTTGGAAGGGTATCTTAAAGGTGCACTCAAGTGACAGATGCCCTTTATATAATGTGGGTTGTTATTTCAGTAGAAAGCCATCCTTCAGTGGGTCATCACTCTCCAGAGTAAAACTTGCAGCGCCGGTGTAGTGAGCGTGACCGGACACCTCCACAACCACCGCTTTGTAGTCACCGCACACCGTCTCCTGGATAAGCGGGAAATGACACAGAATACATGTCTATTACTACCGTGAATTATGTTGCTGTTTAGCAGTACAGTGAAGCTCATTGTGTTTATCTGGGGGGGGGAATTAAAATTGAAACATAGCTACATATAAATCACTAGGTATTGGCATGGACGGGATCTGCCCTACTGCCATATGGAAATCTAATGACCCGTATAAAAGCAGAAGTTGTTGGAATCGTGAGAGGAAGACTTCCTGATGGCTACACCCCCTCCATGTCTGATGTATGTCCATAGAACAGAACACACTAGGACATGCGACTACAACAAAAGCCTGCCATACCTGTTAGACTTTGCCTTCCAAAATGACCCATTTTGGATGACTAATCTATTGTGAAAAATAGACTGTTGGAAATTTTTGGTGTTTGCCATGATTTTTATGTTCATGGTATAATCCAGAAGGCCTCTCCATTGACCAAACACCTGCATCACGGCTGCCCAAAATCCAAAGCGTCTGAGCATCTTAATCCACAGAACTGGGGGAATGATGGAATAGTAGTCTACAATTGAGAAAATTATGCTTGCAATATATAACGTTTAGGCACGGGCAAGGCACATACATGGTAGCTCATGTGTTTGTGCCCCTCTTAGTCTAGGGCTCCAAAATATCAGCTGCCAATAATAGAAGGGTCAGGGGCACACTGGGTGAGTTCAAAGTGTGTTGGGTAACCTGCTGCAATGTACACTAGCAGTATAATGGATGGGATCTAAGCAAATCCCATCTATGCAGCAAAAAGAAACCTGCAGTACAATTCGTCAGTTATTGCTGCAGGTTCAGCCATAGCTGAAAGTCGCAATGAAAACCAGATGACGTCACTTGCTTTTTGCCAAATCCTTGTTCCATGTGTCCCCTGTCTGAAAGTGCACCATTGCTGCTACTTGTACCACAACGTCTATTATATGGGCAAAAGAAAAGTCACACTAAAGCTCTGGTGTAGATAGTGTTAATGCCACAATATCGCCATGATTTGTGAGTGACAAACAGAGCCCTATACTTATTGAAAGCTAAGGGAGCCTTCAGACGGAGTAATCGCACGTGTATTTTTGCAAAATACACGTGTAAAAATACGTCTCCCATTGACTTCAATTATATTTTTTACACGTGTAAAAATACGCCTGCAATATGTCATTGAAGTCAATGGGAGTCTTATTTTTACACGTGTAATTTTACACGTGTATTTTGAAAAAATAAACGTGCGTTTACTCCGTGTGACGGCTCCCTACTATTGTAAAGAGTCTTCCTTATTCCCCAGCAATAACATAGCATCTTAAGAGGGAGCATTGCCTTAGAAATGATCATTAATGTCTGTTTGTTATGGGTCCAACACATGAGCCCTCCACAGATTAGATACTTGAAGCAGCATCAGTACTCAGATGTCATGTTCATTTGCAACTCAGTCTCATTCAAATAAATAGGGCTGAACTACAATACTAGGCACAGTCCCTTTGCCATATACAGCAATATGCTTGATACTTGATAATCGTTTTTGATGCCAAGCTCAAATTAGAACTATCTTACTAAAACTGTCTGCACAATTATACAACATATTCAGATAACTGCCCAAGGCCCCCATGTAGCAGGTGAATGTACATGTACTCTTAGTATGGAAAGAAGTATAAGCCTTTGCTATATCTCTGGTGGAGGCTCAACTCCTTTGAAACAAAGATTTGGACCAGTTGAATCCAAAAGTCCAAATCTTCTCCCCCATGTGCTGCTGAAAAAGTTAAGTCAGGTAACACTCATCTAACATGTACCATAATCTATATGTGCCATAAACACAAAGGTCATCTAAGTATATTCTGCTGAAGTATACAGACATGTTTTAAAATACCTTAACTGCTTTTCCAGTGAACAAGGAACCTGTGGCACCGCTCTTGAAGGTCCGGGTTTGTTCCAGTTGTAGTAAACCTTTGTGGTACTGAAGAGCAATGCGAGCCGTGACTCCAGAACCGGTAGGACTGCGATCAACCTAATGGAGGAAGAATCATCACATTTATTTTAACGGTTAAAGGGGTTTTTTTGTTACATAATATGCATGCTTTTAAAATGTACTAACATAATAGAGGTGCGTCCCCTAATCGTGATCCCCCAGCTTGACAGATTATTCTATTCTAGAGGGTCCCTCATATTCATACAATGAATGCCCAACTAGAGATGAGCAAACAGTAAAATGTTCGAGATTCGATATTCGTTTCGAGTAGTCCCTCAATATTCGACTACTCGAATCGAATATCGAACCCTATTATAGTCTATGGGGGGAAAATGCTCGTTTCAGGGGTAGGCAACATTCGATCAAATTAGAAGTCTTATCCGTGCAGCTTCCCCGCGGCGTCTTCCAGCTCTGAATTCACTCTGCCAGGCATCGGGCCTGGGCAGAGCCGAGTGCGCATGCCTGCACTACAAGCGGACATGCACAGTCGGCTCTGCCCAGGCCGATGCCTGGCAGAGTGAATTCAGAGCTGGAAGACGCCGCGGGGAAGCTGCACGGAGAAGACTTCTAAAGGTAGGAGAAGAACCAGCGTTGATTGGCCGTCTGTATAGCATTCGGCCAATCAATGCTGGTTCTGCATCGAACTTTTACATTTGAATAGCGAGTGGTACTCGATCGAGTACGAGTATTTCGAATACCGTAGTATTTTATTGAATACCTACTCGATCGAGTACTACTCGCTCATCTCTATGCACAACCAATTATTCCACATGAGCTTTCAAAATCATTCTCTGCTTTGGACTATCAATATCAGAGCGTAGTATGAATGAAGTATAACTCCTGATTTAGGGGGTCCATCACTTTATTTCAGCAAGTTGATCATGGTGGGTCCCAGGGCAGGAAACATCAAATGGAAGTAGTTTTATATTTATCAGAGAATTGTAAGATGACCGCATACCCACTTCCAACTCTATCAGCCTCCTTAGGATGATGATATAGTTCCATAAAACACTGGGACACTGGGGAATCTAATTGTGTGTTTCAGTAATGGGGGGCATGATACTGTGTGGGGACCACTAAGGGCGCATGGTGATGGTAAAAGGTGAATTTTTGTATGTACTCAGTGGGACGTAGAAGATGATGTAAGTATGAGGATGCATTCACATGTTAATAGATAAAACAGCATCAGAAAAAAATGCATGCAGTTTTGATATTTTTTTTTAAATTTACAAGTGAAACTACCGGTAATTTATTTAAACAAATTTCAGCTATAAATTCAAAAACTATTAGAAAAAATAAAACAAACTATGTCTTTTTGCTAAAATTATCTGGTAGGGGTACCCAAATGGATTATTTTTCTCCAGGGTTAACCCAAATCTGAAAATGTTGGAAAACACCGGTGTAAGCAAAGACTTCAACATCTCAAGTTGGCTGATGGAGTGTAAGGAACGACAACTTCTGATACATATGAATGTATGGTAACAATTGACATCTGTACCTGGGAATCAGCAAAAACACAGATATTAGCTGTGGGGTCTTCACTATACTCATCCTTTCCATCAGTTAATATAGTGCCATATAAGAAGGCCAGGTCCTCACTGTCAGGGTGGCTGATTTGAACCTGTAAAACAGTGCAGAGGTCCAGTTAAAGGCAGTAGCGGTAGAAAGAAAACATAGCAGTATTATTATTATTAATAGTAAGAATGTGAAGTATTAGTCTTATTAGTTAATAAGAAGACACGTGGTCGCCAGGTGCAGCAGACAAGACGCAGTAGTTATAGTAGGAGGAGGTAGTGTACGCTACCTGCGCCTTTACAGCATCTGATACAGCAGCTGCTGCATCTACAAGATCTCTGGTCCTTGAAGAGCACACATCCAATCCAAACCGTTCTGCACTAACAAATGCGTAGAAAGCGCCCCCATATGCAATGTCCACTACAACCTTGCCATAGCCAGGCACGTCAACTGTGACATCTGGATACATAAAACACCAGAACAGCACATTTTCAAAAGTTCCAAATGATGCTAATAGTTACCAAGCATCTATTATGTGAGAAAAGCTGCACATACACATTAAAAAACCCTTTCACCACATCCATGAAGTCCAGCTCTTTGCACCAATAGCTGTTGATCTACCGATTCCAGCACAGTTGGAATTTTTCTCTACCTCCACCGTTCCTGTGCAATAAGTGCTGTTAGGTTTGCTGTCTGCTAAGATATTTGCACTTTATACTGTCAGGAGGGTGGGGTCAGGCAGGAGCAGGAAAGGGGTGGCTGCCTCTGATTGGAGCTCTGAATCACACCCTTCTGCTTGACACCGCTCACCTGACCATACAACCTAATGATCATATCAGACATCAAAACTAACTGCATTGAATGCTCAGGAATGGAGGTGACTAGAGGAAAAATTGCAACTATTCTGGATTCAGTGGAGCAGCGCCTATGGCTGATCTTGTAACACATTTCACAATTGATTGAACATTTTACGTCGTTTACAATTAAAAATGGATTATTTTTGGACATGTACTTTATACACATACGATTTATATGGTGGATCATGCTAATTAATTTTAGTTTCAGTTATTTTTTTCATGAATTGCCCAGTCCTATCCAATGTACTAATGCGGAGAGAAAAGTCCTGATTGCAGGTACTATATTTTGCCCCCTCTGGTACTATTCAAGAATAATGCAGTACACTATATGCCAGTACCTGCGCACCGGGAACACTGACTACTATGGGATGTATATACATCTTAGGTATTATATAGCAGTAATCCAGTACACTATGTCATTACCTGTGCACGAGGCACTACTGACCACTATGGGGTGCAGTCAGGTACTACAGTGCCTTGCAAAAGTATTCGGCCCCCTTGAACTTTTCAACCTTTTGCCACATTTCAGGCTTCAAACAAAGATATCAAATTTAAATTTTTTTGGAGCAGAGTCAACAACAAGTGGGACACAATTGTGAAGTGGAACGAAAATTATTGGATATTTAAACTTTTTTTTAACAAATAAACTGAAAAGTGGGGCGTGCAATATTATTTGGCCCTTTTACTTTCAGTGCAGCAAACTCACTGTTTGTCAAACTCAATCCAGTCTCCGTATAACTGCACCTGCTCTGTTATAGGCTCAGGGTTCTGTTTAAAGCGCAGAGAGCATCATGAAGACCAAGGAACACACCAGGCAGGTCTGAGGTACTGTTGTGGAGAAGTTTAAAGCTGGATTTAGATACAAAAAGATTTCCCAAGCTTTAAACATCCCAAGGAGCACCGTGCAAGCATTCATATTGAAATGGAAGGAGTATCAGACCACTGCAAATCTACCAAGACCCTGCCATCCCTCTAAACTTTCATCTCAAAAAAAGAGAAGACTGATCAGAGATGCAGCCAAGAGGCCCATGATCACTCAGGATGAACTGCAGAGATCTACAGCTGAGGTGGGAGAGTCTGTCCATAGGACACAGTCAGTCGTACACTACACAAATCTGGCCTTTATGGAAGAGTGGCAAGAAGAAAGCCATTTCTGAAAGATATCTATTAAAAAGTCTTGTGTAAAGTCTGCTACAAGCCACCTGAGAGACACCAAACATATGAAAGAAGGTGATCTGGTCACATGAAACCAAAATCGAAATTTTTGGCCACAAAGCCAAATGATATGTTTGGAAACAAGCAACAAAGCTCATCACACTGAACACACCATCTCCACTGTCAAACATGGTGGTGGCAGCGTCATGGTTTGGGCCTGCTTATCTTCAGCAGGGACAGTGAAGATGGTTAAAGGGATTCTACCATTAAAAACCTTTTTTCTCCCTAACACGTCCAAATAGCCTCAAGAAAGGCTTTTCTTCTCCTACCTTTAGAGGTCTTCTCCACCCCGCCGTTCAGTTAAAATCTCGTTTTCCGCCAGCATGCAAATGAGTTCTCTCGCAGCACTGGGGGCAGGCCCCAGCGCTCAAACAGCACGGGGGGATTCCTCAATGCTGCGATAGAACTCTCCAGCGCCGCCTCCATCTTCTTCAGGAAGGGGGTCTTCACTGCGTCTTCTTCCGGGGGTTGGCTTCAAACTTCTAGGCCTCAGGCAAAGCCGACTGCGCATGCAGTATTGTAAGCAGAAGCCCTGGAAGAAGACACGTCAAGACCCCGTTCCTGAAGAAGATGGAGGCAGTGCTGGAGAGAGTTCTCTCATAGCATTGGGGATGCCACCAGAAACCGGGATTTTAACAGAACGACGGGGCGGAGGAGAAGATATGTAAAGGTAGGAGAAGAATAGCCTTTCTTAAAGGTATTCCGACGTGTTAGGCAGAGAAAAAAATAGGTTTTTAATGGTAAAATCCCTTTAAAATTGATGGGAAGATGGATGTAGCCAAATACAGGACCATTCTGGAAGAAAACCTATTGGAGTCTGCAAAAGACCTGAGACTGGGATGCAGATTTATCTTCCAACAAGACAATGATCCAAAACATAAAGCAAAAATCTACAATGGAATGGTTCCCAAATAAACGTATCCAGGTGTTAGAATGGCCAAGTCAAAGTCCAGACCTGAATCCAATCGAGAATCTGTGGAAAGAGCTGAAAACTGCTGTTCACAAATGCTCTCCATCCAACCTCACTGAGCTCCAGCTGTTTTGCAAGGAAAAATGGGCAAGAATTTCACTCTCGATGTGCAAAACTGATAGAGACATACCCCAAGCGACTTGCAGCTGTAATCACAAAAAGTTTAAAACATCCAATAATTTCGTTCCACTTCACAATTGTGTCCCACTTGTTGATTCTTCCCCAAAAAAATAAAATTTGATATCTTTATGTTTGAAGCCTGAAATGTGGCAAAAGGTTGAAAAGTTCAAGGTGGCCGAATACTTTTGCAAGGCACTGTATATGGTGCCCTCTCTGGTACCTGTACACAGGGCACTACTGACCACTATGGGCTGCAGTCAGGTACTACATATGGCCACCCTAGGTATTATATAGCAGTAATCCAGTACACTACCTCATTACCTGTACACAGGGCACTACTGACCACTATGGGCTGCAGTCAGGTACTACATATGCCCACCCTTTGGTATTATATAGCAGTAATCCAGTACACTACGCATTACCTGTGCACAGGGCACTACTGACCACTAGTCAGGTACTATATAGTGCCCCCTTTGGTACCTGTGTCAGGGCACTACTGACCACTATGGGCTGCAGTCAGGTACTACATATGGCCACCCTAGGTATTATATAGCAGTAATCCAGTACACTACCTCATTACCTGTACACAGGGCACTACTGACCACTATGGGCTGCAGTCAGGTACTACATATGCCCACCCTTTGGTATTATATAGCAGTAATCCAGTACACTACGCATTACCTGTGCACAGGGCACTACTGACCACTATAGGCTGCAGTCAGGTACTATATAGTGCCCCCTTTGGTACCTGTGTCAGGGCACTACTGACCACTATGGGCTGCAGTCAGGTACTACATATGGCCACCCTTAGGTATACAGTACAGCAGTAATTCAGTACACTACATTACCTGTGCACAGGGTGAAAGCAGGGACGCTGTGAAATCGCACTGGGCCGCTGCGGCCTCCGCTGTAGGACACATAGGCCCGCACTATACCGCAGGGGCAGTGTATATTGATCGGGGTCTCCGGACCCTGCGGATCCACCAGCCCATAGTCCACAGCGAAGCGTCCCAGAGCGATGACAGCGTGTCCGCACATGGTGCTGTACCCGGCATTGTGCATGAAGAGCACCCCCAGCTGCGCCTCCGCCTTCTCACTGGGCACCAGCAGCGCCCCGTACATGTCCTGGTGTCCGCGGGGCTCCAGTATCAGCACCCTGCGCACCCAGTCCATGTTCTCCCGCACCCAGCGCCTCTTCTCCAATAGGGTGCTCCCACTAGGTACCGGCGCACCACTCAGCACTATCCGCAGGGGTTCCCCACCAGTGTGCATGTCCACCACAGACAGCACTGGGCCATCATTAGGGGGTAAGCGAAACTTCAGAGCCGACATGACTGAAGTGGAATCTCAGCTGTGGGCAATATTACATCAAACATGCGGCGGCCATGTTGGCTTCGGGCAAACTACTAAATAAATATTTCAATAGAAATGAGTGTCTTTCTTATCATATCCTATCACGTAATCTTTGTGTCATCTAACTGACTAATAAAACATTTAATTTGGCAACCGGTATTAAGGAATATCCATTGCCCATAACAAAGATGGCGGTCGCGTCTTCATGTTGCTTGAGATTGCTGGACGTGAAGAGTGACGTCACGACATCCGCAGAGCCAGACCCGGAAGTGTTGGTTATGTCTGCAGGCTGGAGATCCCTGACCCTGGATCCTGATGGGTAAGTCATTAATATTCCGGCTCTCCTAAGGAGCAGGAGTGTGAGTGTCCCCCACTGCCTCTGTCTGTACACGGGCTACGTCCATAGCAGTCCCTGTACGTCTAGGGGCTCAGCATTCAGCAGGGCTGTGTCCAGTGACTGCCAACACTCTGCTCCGGTCACATTCCCCATCCCCTGTGGTCTCCATGATAAAACCATAGAGAAAACATTGTAAAGTTACCCACTGTAACCAATTAGAGACCACCGTATATTTTCTAACCTGCCTTTAAACTGCAATCTGATTGGTTACTATGGGTACTGCTCTGCTTTTGTGATCATGGTGGTCAGTTTTTGCCCTGAACTGATAGAGGGGTTGTGTTATCATGGAGCAACTGTCTGGCCAAGGCTTTCCACAGAAATCAGTCCCATCCTCTCCAGTTCTCAGCCCCTGTTAATAGGTGCCCCTTCATTGGTCCTGGCACAGATGGAATTTTATTTCTCTAGCTCCCACCATTCCTGAGTAATGCCAGTTGGTGCATAAATGTATGAGGTTGTGCTTGGTAAGTACTGAAGAGGCTGCAGCCTTCACCCCAAGGTTACAGCTGTTTCAAGCAGTTGTTCTTCCAGGATGTCAGACCCCTGCTGATCTTTAATTGATGACTTTTCCTAAAGATAGGTCCTCAATTATTTATCATGAAAAACCCCTTTAGACAGAGGCCACACATTGCAGAAACACTACTCTTTAGTTGCTGATTTTGCTTCAGCTGTTTGAACCTAAGTCAAGTGTGGATTGATAAGGAATGCGAAGTATACAGCAAGTTTTTATCCTATTGCTAAATCCACTCCTGGTCTATGCAGAAAAAAACAGCAAAATCTGCAACAAAAGAAACCACTTTTCCATAACATGCAGCTTTACCTTGAAAGTAAATAAGGCTAAGCATCCAAGTGTTTATGGAAGAAAGCCACCATGTTTGTTGCACAGATCTGTAATACAGCACCCATAAGGCCCCGTTCACATGGGGAGCGGATTTTGGTCCCAAGAGTGACACGGGAAGCCGCATCACTCGCAGGCCAAAATGCACCTGCCACGACTGTCGCGGCTTCCAACACTTATGGCTTCCTCCTCTGGAGTAGGCTCAAATGAATGGACCTAGTTCAGAGGGTGCGGACGCCGTGGAGTCCGCCTGAAGAAAGGGCAGCTCGTTTCTTTTTTCTGTGAGCAGGAACATACCACTCACGGAAAAAAGAAATCTAGCGGTCTACGTAGACCTCTATTGTGAGGGAGCAGATTATGACGTGGATTCAGCACCATAACTTGCCCCCTCTTACCCACTACAGCCTGTACTTTCCAATAAAATTCTAGTATGCTCAGACCCATTGTGTGAAGTGGCTATTTTTTTGTAATGGATCTTTTTGTCTGTACTTGAACCCTACAAATTGTACAGTGCTGCGGAATATGTTGGCGCTATATAAATAAAATGTATTACTATTATTATTGCAGGCTGTATTACAGAACTATCCTATCCATTGCTTCTATGTGAGAATACAGAGATGTCATACAGTGGCATAAAGAGCACATACAGGTCTATGTTACAGACTAACAGGGGCTCTGCATGCCACCAGGCAACGTATGTTCATGGACATTTATGGTATGTTCATACTGCGTCTTTTGGAGCAGAAAATATTAGCAGGTATATTATGCCATAAAATCTGTTCCAAAAATGGCCCTAATTTGCTTTCCCATTGTTTTCAATAGGAGGCGGTGACTGATAATTCTTTTTCAGTGCAGTAGTACATTACATTTCCATGACCTTAGGGTGCATTCAGACTACGTAACGCCGGGCGTGTATGAGAGCCGTACACGCCGGCATTACGGCAGACTGCCGAACACTTCCCATTCACTTCAATGGGAGCGCTCGTAACAGCGGCGTTTACGAGCGCTCCCATTGAAGTGAATGGGAAGTGTTCGGCAGTCTGCCGTAATGCCGGCGTGTACGGCTCTCATACACGCCCGGCGTTACGTAGTCTGAATGCACCCTTAAAGCGTAAATAAACTTTTTTTTTTGACAACTTTTGATTTTCTGGCAGTATCTGTGTCATTAATACATTTTGTGATATACTTTAGTAACACATTTTGTCTCTTTTCCATTATATCCTCTCTATTCTTTCCCTGCTTCTGTACTGAGAGCTGTTCCTGCCTCTCACTGAGTAACTATGGAGTACGGGGCTGTGTAAGATGTAGAAACAACAAGGAGAGGGTCACTTCAAGCAGTTATATCTATGGAGTTATAAAACATATTACAGTGCTGTTTGTATTAATTCCAGAGATATCACTGGTTACAAACACCATCTGGATTGGAATATTTATTACCATATATAATAGACAGCTGCATATAAATATCCTAATCCTGACGCTAGGTTCACACTGGCGTTCTGCAGTCCGTTCTCAGGTTTCCGTCTTCTGCATGCAGAAGACGGAAACCTGTCATGCCGAGTCCGGTTGTGAGCGCCGGTGAGCGTTTTATGCTCTCCACGGCGAAACTGTTTTTTTTAAACCGGACACAGAGTACTGCATGTCCGACTCTGTGTCTGTTTAAAAAAAAAACAAAAAAAAACTGTTTCACCGAGGAGAGCATAAAACGCTCACCGGCGCTCATAGCCGGAGACCTTTCAAACCCATTCAAATGAATGGGAAGAGTCCTGCAGCTTTCTGTCTCCTTCTCTGTTTTGTGCAGAGAACAGAAACCTGCAAAACGGAGACCGGGCGCAGATGTGAACGAGCCCTGACTATGTTTTTAACCAGTGATACCTCTGGAAATCGTATAGATAGCACTGCACTTACTGTCATATGAAGGAAGAGAATCTCCTATGTTTCCACATTTTATGATGCTGGAGATATAACTGCTTAAAGTGACCCCCCCCCTCCCTCATTTTCTCTACATGTTACACAGCCCCGTGTTCCCTCCATACTCAGCTACTCAGTGAGAAGCAGGAGCAGATCTCAATACAGAAGCAGGGAAAAATAAAGAGATGCAGGATATCACAGAAAGGAGACAACATTTGTTAATAAAGCACATTACAAAATGTATTAATGATAAAAAAAATACTTCCAGAAAATCAAAAGTTATTGGAAAGTTTAGTTCCACTGTAAGGTAATAGGGTTGACTGCACCATAGACATGCATCAAGATGAGCTCACATTTGTTTCACCCAGGAAAAGGCAGGGGTTTGGAGCCATGCATATACATTAGTTTATTACGGGTCCAGTTCGCCAGACTTTTATGCCTAGTGTTTGGCCTGCTTTAGGCATGAATGAAGGGCACCTGCCTGAGGGCAGATCTCAGTGTGAACTGATAGATATTGGGGATGAGTAAAGCAGTCTACCTCATTGGAAAGCATTGTTGTGTTTCTCCTGCCATCCGGATAGGTTGGGCAAGTCAGTGTGACATCTCTGAGGTTTACAAATTGATAGGGTCACTGTATTTTATGAGCTGTGGGATCAATTCACTCATGCCTAATAAAGTTAAATGGCTATCTAGAGAAGACGCCGGCTGACTCATAATGATACCTTATTCTGCATGCACAGGCGTCCACAGCCTTGATGTCATAGTGTATTGCTCATCAGTCAGGGTCAAACAATCTCATACTGTATTTATTCAATGGTATTCACATAAAGAAAAGTTATCTGGCTCTTTCTTCTGGGGTCTTGAGTTGGTAGATTTATATTAAAATGGAAGTTCCGTTTCAAAGAACTTCTGCCATAATTTAGTGACATGTTATTATTGATTCTGGTGCTGCACCCCTCCCCTCCAACACTAAGTAGGATAGAAGTAGCTGCAATGCCATTCCTGTTCACCTGTCTCAACCTCATTTAAAGGGATTCTCCAGGACTTGTATATTAGCGACCTATTATTAGGGTAGATCACTAGTATGTGACTATTGGGGTTTGATTCCATGTAGTCACACACACACACACAGATCAGCTGGTTGAAGAGGCTGCAGCATTCAGGTGAGTGCTGCGCATTTTCACTGAACATATTCACTTGAATTGAACTGATCTGCTACTGTACCATGTGACCAATGGACATGATGTAATCACCTTTTATTGTCATCTGTCTATAAATCCTGAAAAACCGCTTTACAAGAAATATGTGAGTATCCGAGTATTACTCCTGAATGAAGCAACGCGCCTCTTATTTGTCTTGATCCCACAGTGTCAGCGCACACCTATGCTTCTCTGGTAACAGACTACAAACAATTCTGCCATACTTGCTAGAACTATAGGACGATGACAGGATCTGTGTACAGATAAGACTACACAGGGTTTGTAGTCTGTTACCATATATACACCTACATCTACATAGAAGCTGTAAACACCAAATGGTAGTCTATTTGCAAATTTAGGCAACCTTGTAACAATATTTTCAGCAGACAAATATTATATATGAAATATATATGAAACGCCTCTCACATTATTTTGTATCTACTTTTCAGCTGTGGATATAGGAAAAACATGTATTGGCCTTTACTGTGGTAAACCGGTTCTTTTCTCAAATGGGTCAAATGAAACCTTTGGAGAATGTGGGGTGAGTTTTACCTAATATATTTTAGATTTTCTGGATAAGGATTGTACTGATAAATCCACTTGTATAATTGGATGAGCTCTTCATATAAAGGGGTTTTTCAGCTCATCACTCCTGCCCTGTCAGACGTTAGGCATAGGAAGGGAGTATTGTAAACGTGTCCTGTTATCTCAGCGCCTCTCCCACTGGCATACATCTCCCCACGCCCAATGTCCGATTGTGGAGGAAAGAGGGGCTGCACGACCTCTTTATCACCTGGTTAATATGCACCCATTAAAGAGCCCCATGGGCTTCCAGTCTGTAGGTTCTAAGTATTGGCTAATTGAGAACTCATAGTTAGTATGGTTGAAAAAGACATATGTCCATCACATTCAACCAGGAGATGGGAAACGTCATGATAGTCCATACTTTTCCGTATGCATCAATGCTATTTAGCTCTGAAAGGACATCTAATCCTTTTATGAAGCTTCTGGCTGTCACTGCTGTGACCAGCTCCTAGGGTAGGCTATTCCACAGATTCACAGACCTTACAGTGAAGAAGCCTTATCGGCTCATGAGATTGAACCTTTTTTTCTCCAGGCGGAGTGAGTGCCTCCTTGTCTTTTGAGGGGATCTTACATGGAACAGCTTTTCCCCATATTCTTGTACGGCCAATTATATATTTATACAGGTTTGTCATATCTCCTCTTACATGTCTTTTCTCCAGACTGAACAGGTTTAACTCCTTTACTCTCTCCTCATCACTGAGGTGCTCCATGCCCCTTATCAGTTTTGTGGCCCTCCGCTGATCCTTTACAACTCTAGCACATCCTTTCATATTCCAGAATGATTTGTAGAGATGAGCGAGTAGTACTCGATCGAGTAGGTATTTAATCGAATACTATGGTATTCGAAATACTCGTACTCTGTTGAATACCACGCGGTAAACGCAGTAAAAATTTGATTCCCCTCTCACCTTCCCTGGCACTTTTTTTTACACCAATAACTATGCAGGGGAGGTGGGACAGGAACTAGGACAACGTAGGCATTAAAAAAAAACATATACAGTAGAGATGAGCGAGTAGTGAAATATTCGATTCGAGTAGACCTCAATATTCGACTAGTCGATCGAATACTACTCGCTCATCTCTAATGATTTGTAGTTGTAATTGAAATGGTAGTATTAAATCCGTGTCTCACGAGTTTATAACCCTCTTAATACATGACAATATCCCGTTGGCCTTACAAGAAGCTGTTTGACATTGCCTACTGTTATTTAGTCTATAATCTATAAGTACACCCAGATCCTTCTTTATCAGTGACTCTCCCAGCATTACGCCCCCTAGGACATATGTTGCAGTATTTTTATCCAGATGTATACCTTTACATTCATCCACATTGAACCTCATTTGCCATGTGGATGCCCAAACACTCTTGTGCTTGTGTTCTATGCACATCCTCCATAGATTGCACTCTCTTATACAGCCTGGTGCCATCTGCAGAAATAGAGAGCGTGCTATTAATTCCATCTTCTATATTATTAGAAGAAAAACTCAATTGCCATATATCCTGTAAATACTGGGTAACATTTCGTATCCATTGCACAGTAACATCACCTCCCAAATTCACAGGAGAGCAGTATACTGATAACCTAAATAGTAGTTTTCCAAGATGGAAAATCCATATACAATGCTTGAGCCTTGGCACATTTCAACGGCCAAGGTGGCACCACCACCTTACAAATATTCTCCCCAAGTCTGGACTGAAGGGGTTGTTAAAATAGGTATACCTTCTATCTTTGTATGTCCTAATATCATGAATTTTTCAAGCTAAAGCTGGGGTCAGATACCCAGTGCCCCACAACCAGCTGTTTTAAGAGTGTGTAGCATTCAGATGAGCGCTGTGGCCTCTTCACTACTTATCAAGAACAGTGCCATATGTTGTACAGCAGCTGTATAGCATCAGTTGAATGGGGCTGAACTGAAAACAGGCCGTGTTACTGATGACTGTGACGTCTCAAGGCTGCCGTCACTTTCATCATCTGATTTTTGGGGTTTCTAGATGTCAGACACCCCACCCCCACACTGATCTAATATTGATGACCTATCCTAAGATCATCGGTGTTTTAGTTCCTGAAACACCCCTTTAACGATGCCTGTTAACAAAAATCAATGTATGCATGCCATCTAGTGTCAGGGGTAATCATACATATTAGGGAGAGTGTATGCCATCTACTGCTAAACTGTAAAAATATATATATATATATATATATATATATATATATATATATATATATATAATAATTTTTTTTTTTTTTCAAATGTGGTTTTTGTTGCCTTCTGCGATATAACTTCAGCAGTTTAAACAGTTCCAGAAATTTGGGTCAACTTGGCTACATCTTTATATTTGCATGGTACTTGAGCTTTCATGCAAAGTTTAAATATCTGCAGGGTCTTGCTGGGCAGTCTGTTCTATGACTGTATATCACTTCATACATGGTTTCCTATCAGTTTTTCTGTTGCTAATATCCTCATCATGGCTGTAGCATATTTTGCATTTGTCTCTGAACCTGTGGGCTTGTACAATACAGAGCAGTCTACTTTCCCCTTTCTGTGACAACTAATACTGGTTTATCTACATGTAATTCTGCCAGGAGTAACTATTCAATAGCAAACAAATAGCTGAGAAAAGCCCAAGTGAGCATAATATAGGAGATCCAAGGACACTGGACTGCAAGTATAGAGCATACACATACAGGCATGATGCAGCTAAAAAGATTCCTGACACAGGCAAAGAGCAGTCGATGAGCATAGTCAAGAAAGCTACTTGCTGTCTGTGAACAATATCCCATCTGTAATCATACAAGTAGCCAAAAGTAGATACAAGTACATAGAAGACTTTTCTTACATTGTAAGCTGAGGGCTATTCAGAAGGTCCTGTCCAGTGCACAGAGAAATCAGCTTCTCCCCTATCCATTCACTGTAGAAAGGTTTTGCAAGCAGAAAACAGCAAAATTATTAATAAAAGTGATTTACATTTTGTTCCAAAATCGCATGCTCTGTTAAGAGACGGAGTTGCCTGAAAAGTTAGTGACCATTCAACAATGATACATTTTTCCTGCCAGGAATACCCCTTTAAGGGGAAACTACCAGGGCAATTTGAGACACTAAACCACCCACAGGTCTTTGTGGATCAGGGATTTAGTGTTTAGTGTTATAAAGTCATCAGTACCGGCAGTAAAAAAAAAAAAAAAGCCTCTTGCACCGATGCAGTTATTCACTGAAGCCAGAGCAATTCACCTTGGCTTCAGCGTTCATGCTCTCATACCTCCACCATTTGCATAGTTAAGCCAGGGTGTCCAGTGAGACTCAGCAGACTTATCTCTAGGTAAGTATAAAAGTTTACTTTTTTTTTTTTTTTTTTTAAATGCGGGCACAGATGGATTTAAAACAGGATGACTTGGAACAGTAAACCCCCAGTTTATAAGGACCTATGGGTGGTTTAGTGTCTCAAATTGACCTGACAAGTTCGCTTTACACTGCAGATGTCTTTATAATAGCTAAGTGCATATACAACTTATTGTCTTTATCTTTCAGGCCTGCCCTCGAGGTCAGCGGACTGATTCTAACAGCATCTGTCGCCAGTGTATAGAGTCTCCTGAACTTTATGACTGGCTGTATTTAGGATTTATGGGCATGCTTCCACTCATACTACACTGGTTCTTTATTGAGTGGTATTCTGGTAAAAAGAGGTAAGAACTGTGTTATTTCCTTTCAATATTCAGCATAAATTGTTTTTATGTATTCAAAACGGGAATAGTTATGGGGCATTGAGTAGTAACCCTGAAATGTATTCCGTGCATGTGTATATATTGTGTAGTATTGTAACCTTCTATCTCTTCAGTTCCAGCGCATTTTTCCAGCACATCACGGCCTTGATTGAATGCACTGTAGCTGCCCTCATAACGTTACTTGTCAATGAACCGGTTGGATATCTACACATTCGCTCCTGTGGAGTGGAAAAACTTTCTGATTGGTACACAATGTTGTATAACCCCAGTCCGGACTATGTCAATACTGTACACTGTACACAAGAAGCCGTCTATCCTTTGTAAGTGCTGAATGGAATAACGAATGGTACTTTTATAGATTATAATATAATTAGAGATGAGCGAGTACTGTTCGGATCAGCCGATCTGAACAGCACGCTCCATAGAAATGAATGGATGCACCTGGTACTTCCGCTTTGACGCCGGCCGGCCACTTAACCCCCCGCGTGCCGGCTACGTCCATTCATTTCAATGCGTGCGTGATGTTCGGATCGGCTGATCCGAACAGTACTCACTCATCTCTAAATATAATATAATACAAGGTTATTTTCATGTAACTATCACAGTTATGTAGTATATGCTTTTTGGCACTTGGAGGCTGTTTTTGCATTAAAGTATATAAAGTTTTTTTCACTATTGTGTTTTTGTAATATACTGTATTATCCTATCTAACTTACTTTTAATTACAAAACAGGTTGTAAAATTCTCCTTAGCAACCCTCTAACTGAGGAATTTGAAAGTAATATACAGCAGTTCATGCTGCATATAAAATCACATTACCAACTGTATTTTTAACTAGTGATATCTCTAATTCTTTTAGCGCTAGGGCTTCAATCTTGGCAGCATAAGAAAGCTTTCTTGTGAGACCAGAATCCTTTTTGTAGGCAGCATACAACCAGAGATACAGCCATCTGAAGTGACCATCCCTCCTTTGACTCTACATACTGCATTGAGTACCTGTATAGACAGAGTCCCTGGCAAAGCTTATTTACCTAATAAGAACTTTACAGCCTGTTTTCTATTAAAAGGACGTTTGATAGGTTAATAAAGTATATTACAAAAAGTCATCCCCCTACACAATAGAAATATCGGTAAATAAATAAATGAAATGAGTTAAACTTTAAGACTGCATGCCCCAATCTTATTCTGATGCTAAAGCTACAGCGAAGCGGTGTCTGTCATATATGTAAATCCCCCACGTCATATTATATTCCCTTCTTCAAATTCTTGATGCTAGGACATTAGAAAGCAGCCATCTTTATTATATGGTATGTAGTGATTTTTGGGTATGTATCTGCATGTGTTAGCAGTGTAAATTATATTAATTGTTACTGATTATTACAATATTATTTACATTATTTCTTGCTGTCATCCCCAGGTACACAATAGTCTTCATTTACTATGCATTCTGCTTGGTGTTGATGATGCTGCTCAGACCTCTCTTAATAAAGAAGATCGCCTGTGGGTTAGGGAAGTCGGACCGTTTCAAAAGTATCTACGCAGCGCTGTATTTTTTTCCAATCCTAACAGTGATACAGGCTGTAGGAGGTGGTTTACTGTGTAAGTACATATAATATACATAGAGGGTCTGTTATTATAGGGAAAGGGATAGCTGCCTGTCCATATATCACATTATCACACATGGACGACATGGAGGTTTATAGACTAGAGTTTATATCCCCTCCTTTACCAGATAGGAGAAGTAGGACAGCAGCAAGAAATTCAGATTTTCTGTTAATATCCTATAAATGAATTTTCCTTATGGGGCAGCAGATATAAGCTGTCTATCCATGCTGCTGAGCTGACTCCAAGCTGCAGTGATTTAATTTCAATGAAATGCTTCCCTGCCCTCTTATCTGACAGCCCCTAGTTGTGTCATGTTTCTTTTTAGTTTTCTTGTGACAATAAAAAAAATATATTGGTTGAGAAGGTGGGCATAGTGTTTAGGCTAGGGACACAACAACGTTTGCTGCAACACCTAATAAGGGGGCATTCACACGGAGGAAGTTGGCGCCAATTCTGGCGTGATTACTTGCATCAGAATCAGCGCGGAAATAAAGCCTGCCATTGACTTCAATGGGTTCCATTTTCCAAACGGAACCCATTGAACTCAATGGGAAAAAAATCCTTCCTTTGATCTCAATGGGTTCCGCAAAGAAAACGGAACCCATTGAAATCAATGGGAGGCTTTATTTCCACGCTGATTCTAACGCGAGTTATCACGCCAGAATCAGTGCTAACTTCCTATGTGTGAATGCCTCTTAAAAGTGAATGTAGTCATACTGCAACTCTTAAAGAGTTGTAGTTTTGCAACAGCTGCAAGGCCACATTGACAGGTGAGCCTGCAGCTGTACGGAGATCCATAAGGCGTTTTTTTTTGCGGGGCCAGATGTACTTTTTAGTTATACCATTTTGGGGAATGCCTATTGCTTAGATCACCTTTTATTTAAATCAGAGGTAAAACGGTGAAAAAAAAAACACGGCGGTTTGAAAAATATCAGTAGAGCGGGCATTTTCGGACACAGGGATTCCCAATATGTATGTGTTTCACAGTAATTTTCTACTTTTATATGTATTCTAGGGAAAGAAGGGGATTTAGAAGTTTTATTTATTTTATTTTTTTAAAGCTTTTTTTTTCCACTATTTTATTGCCCCTTCCCCCTAGGTGGCTTGAACCTGCAATCATTTCATTGCAAGTCCCATAGACGGCAATAGAAGTGTATTGCCATCTATGGCAGATTCTCTACTTTACTATTATGGCTGGTCATAGACCATCCGCAATAGTAATATAGCAGTGAAAGGCCTGGGAGCCTTCAGATGGCTCCCAGCTGTCACCAGAACAGGTTGGCTCCCGCGACCTCGCCGCACAGGAGTCTGCCTACAACTTTAAAGGTATGGGGGTGTATTCTACACTTTGGGGGGAAGGGGGGTTAAGTTTTAATGCCCGCAATTAGAATGCATTCTAATTGCGGGCATTAGCTTTGGGCCTCCGCATATAGCGGAGACCCGGTTGCTATGGCGACCACTCTGCTGCAGAGCGCCACCATTATTCTTACAGACCTGGCAATAGAAGGGTGGATGCCGGGAAGGGGGTTTTAGACGCTGGCACAGGTGCCGGGGCCTGCAGCATTGCCACGCTCCTGTCGCTGCAAGAAGCCAGCAGCGGCAGGAACATGGTCATCTCCACCATCCACATTTGGACTATAAGATGCACCCTCATTTTTCCCCCAGATTTGGGGGGGAAAAAGTGCGTCTTATAGTCCAAAAAATATGGTAGATTAGAGTCGCCTGAATCAAACTGTGTTTTTCCCTTGAGAATTGATTCCAATACTGAGATATTGCTGTTTTGTCAACATGCATACAAGCTCTTTGGAACGATGAGGCTGTTGCAGTTGCTCCAAAGACATAAGCGGTAACACACTAGTTACTCCAGCTCGTTTGACAAAAACAGAAAATAACCTCAGCAACTCATGCACCAATTCACAAGGGGAAAACACTGTTTGATTCAGGTGACACTAACCTATCCATCTGCAGAGTTGACAGACTCTCTTTTAAGGTAGAACATAAGCGCCAACAACAATATGTAAATATGAAGACACCAGCAAGTATCAGGACGAAGTCTATCAGATATGAAGTAACATGCTGCATGTTTTAACTAGTCCAGCTATAATGCTATTATATATGTATTTGACCTCTATGGAGATATGATATTCTTCTACTGAGAAGTTAAGGAACTGTCAGCGCACATTATTTCCTAGAGAACACCAATAAAACCTGTGACATCTGTACTGTCTTACTATTAGGACACGTGGTATCATGATTTTTGTATTGTAATATGAATAACATTCAGACAGTGCATTGATTCTTGCAGCAGAGAACAGTACAATGCGTCCCTTGTGTGTATGAGCAGATTATGAGTCACACAATTTAGCATTGTTCATGTAGTCTGCTCTTGTTTCTTACGTATAAAGGGGAATTCTCTGTCATTTATCATCTAACCTGTTCTTTCTTTTCACTTTTCAAGATTATGCCTTCCCGTATATCATCCTGGTGTTATCACTTATAACGCTGGCTGTGTATATGTCTGCATCAGAGATCGAGGTAAGAACTGGGTCTTGCGTATCAAGTCATGTACCGGTCTATGATTATAGTCCAACGCAGATAATAGACACGTTAGCAATTACCTTTTTCTACTTCACAAAAGACATCTGTCTCAAGACAAAAAATTGTATTCATCTGCGTACATGGCTGTCTGACATTAAATTGAATCCTGTCATAATTGTGCAAAGTCATTGTGACCGTCACAGAGCATGATCGTGACATCAGAGCTTTAGTCGCCTCTCGTCTTACATTTACATCTACAAGATGAAGAAGCAAAGGAGGTTGTGTTCAGACATAATTTTTTTTAACAATAATCTTATAAGTTTGTGGTTGTATATTCAATTTTTTTTATTTTTTTTTTAAATGTAGATTGTAAGCCCCATATAGGGATCACAATGTACATTTTTGTATGTCTTTGTAGTATGGAGGAAATCCACGCAAACACGGGGAGAACATACAAACTCCTTGCAGATGTTGTTCCTGGCGGAATTCGTACCCAGGACTCCAGTGCTGCAGTGCTAACCACTGAGCCACCGTGTTGCCCCTATATTTTTAATAATTTCTGATAGCAATTTATATTAGGAGGTCATTAAAGGGGTTTTGAGGGCTAAAAATATTCATGACCTATCTTAAAGATAAGTCACTTATATCAGATCTGCAATTACCTGTTCTCAGCAGCTGATGTACAGAGAATGGTGCAGGAAGCAGACAGAGTTGAATGATGGGAGGTGATTTGCAGTACCTAGTTTGGACAGTAAACAGGGAACAGAGCTATCTGCTTCTTGCTTCATTCCCTGGGTATCCGCTTCTGAAAACAGCTAATCGAATGGTGGGTATCTGAAACCAGACAACCTGGTGCTGAGAATCGGTCCTTAGGATAGATGATCAATATTTTTAGTCTGGAAAACCCCTTTAAACATATAGCTAATTTCAGTGTACACTGGTTATCTGAGATTTCCCCTCCCCCTTATATAAAATTAATTTCTTAATTTTAAAGTCTCTACTCAGACATATTTTCTAAGGCATCAAAATGATAAACCTGTTATAAATGATTCACTTTCTAATACTGATGTTCTGTCCTTAGGAAACGTCATCATTTTTAGATCTGCGAGGGTCCAGGTGCTCCAGGGTAGTGCAGTTCCTGGTGATGTTTAGATGCAGAGAGGTTCACTCAAAGTATAACGGGGCTTATGGGTACTGCAACTCATAGATTTCAATGGGACAGTGCTGTGTTAAACATAGCCACCGCTATACTTTGTACAACAAGCAGTGTGGCCCCCATTATGTATACATTATTAGTAGCCACGCTTCTCAGATTAGCAGATTGGTAGGAGTCACAGCTGTTAGACCCTTGCAGATCTACAACTGGATAAGAATAGATCATTATTTAATAAGTCCCTGCAAACCCCTTTAATTTGCCACTTCTGCTTATAAAATTGTTTGCATAAGGTATATTAGAGAGTTGTTATCTACGCATCTCCTTAAAGGAACACTAAACCCAGAAATTAATTCTAAAGGTATAAAAGGAGTACTGTTTGACAATGTGCAGTATTCTGTGAGCAATTATAATAAAAGCAGCCTTATGAATATCTGCTGATCTGCCCTGTTAGATTGGACACTAACTGAATTTATGGAATTTAGTCCTCCTGCAGACAGAGTAAATGAGGGGGAGGCTCCTGCTGCAGCCAGTTGTCTTTTAGCCTTTCACAGGAGCAGAAGAGAGACATGGCTGATAGGATGATGAGAAATTGGGATTGTTTTTGTGTGGTTTCTGTTTATTTCCTTAATACAGTATATAACTCTAAATAAAACAAGTAGAAGCTCTACAAGCTCCAGTTATAGCTTAGGTTTTTTTTACTATAATTGTTTAATACCTTGTTATATTTTTGTTTCTTTGTAGACTTTTAAGGATCTTCTGGTGAGAAAGAAACGGCTGGTTGTTCTCTTCAGTCACTGGTTAGTCCATGCCTATGGGATTATCTCCATTTCTAGAATGGATAAACTAGAACGGGACTTGCCTCTCCTTGCATTGGTTCCAGGGCCAACACTCTTCTACCTGCTTACTGCCAAATTTACAGACCCATCAAGGATACGTCTGGAAGAAGGTAGCGGACATTAACCTGTTTGGAATCCCCACAAAATAAACTGAAATCAGAAAGCATTGTGCTTAAGATGGATTACTGAGATGCATCAGCGTTTCTGGACACTTGCAGAGGCACCAAAGGCAATACTAGGGAGAGAGCCATTTGTCTGCTACTCTTTATGATTGATTTCACAAAGAGCCAATGACAGTACGTTTTACCTGTTGCCTTCACAGGATGAGGTTTTCACTAGATGCGTAGGTATTTTTTGCAGTGATAACTGAGTTCAGATTGCCCACGTTCTCATTGATACGACTGGCTATTTCCAATAACTGCAAGTAACCAGCAAACATTATTAAAGCCTTTCTTTATATTGAAGCTTTATTCCTACAGACTGCAAAACCTTCCATCCTCAAAAGAAGCCGAACCCCAATATCATAATCATGCTAAGGAACCTGAAGTGTTAATAGGTAAGCCGGTACTGTCAGGTAGAGCATGCTGGAACTTTATAGAGGACAGGATTCTGTCTAGTAAAATAGAAAAGCTCTAAAGTAGAAGAGCAAAGCAATGAAAATAACCTCATGAACACACAGCCTTCTTCAGGATTATGGGCAGAGGCTGTTTCTTCATTTTGTGTCTTCACAACCTTTGTAAATTTGTTATATTTATTTTTCACTTTTGTTGTTTTGTGGATAATATATGAAGGTAAATTTTATTTGTTTCTTTTATACGTTTATTTCTGTAATATACGGTTTTGTTTGACGTGCCCGTACAAAATAAAGCCACCTTCAAGGAATGCGTGTAGTTTTTCCAAGTCAGCTGAAAGTAACTGTTGCCTTTTTTCCTGAAATGAAGAAAAAGAAACAAACATGAAAATTTACTATAAACAATAAAAATAAGCAGCTCACAAATTGTATGGCTATTATATTTTATGTAAATGTTGTATATACATTACTGTGCAGAAGTTCTAGGCATACGTGGGAAAAATGTTGCAACAAAAAGAATCCTTTCAAGTGTTAATGTGAGTTGAAGTGAATGAACAAAAGAGAAATCAAAGTGTCGTGCTAGTACCCAGTGTTGATGGTGTATGTAGCCATGATGCAACTACAGCACCACAGCTGTCAGAAATCCAAACCTGCAGGATTTCTGTGTGAGGGCATTTACTATCATCAGTAGTGACTGGCAGTGATAGTTTACTGGCAGTTGCGACATTTGTGATCTTAAAGTTACAGGGATTTGGACCTTAAAAAATTGACGTGCAGACCTCTATGGAGATATATTAATAAATGAATCAGCACAGAATGTTAGAGATCACATTTTCTACTACAGTATGTTACATAAGTTTTCCACCACACACATTGAATTATCAGTCATGTATGAGTAGGTTTAGCCATATAGTGTTTCTTTATATTTCTAGTTGCCAACAATTTGCATCAATAAATTGGTTATATACAGTCATTAGAGTTATATTGCTTTTTCTCCAGCATATTTACCATATAGGGCTCTCCTGTATGTCCCCCATTCAGGAACCCTCTCTATATGCCAGTGCAGAAACAGCAGCTATTACTCTGGAGGACTCTGTGTGACCGTCTATTATTTGGTTCTGCATGGAGTTTGTGCCATATAATTCTACATATTGCCTGCACATGACATAGCAGCAGCAGTACTTGGGGATCTGCTGACCAGATCCTTGAAAACAGCTCATATTAGGTTGTCCTGGGGGTAACCTCTTTGGTCTATTCCAAGAACATCAGATGAGTACAAGTAATAAACATTTCCCAATTCAGAATACTTTTGAACTGTGTACCTGCTTTGCTTTCTAACAGAGATGAAAGACCAGTATATTTCTCATGTAGTATATTGTTCAGGTATCCGACCTTCTCTTCTCTGCTGCTAATCTTTCTTAAAAGCTCAACAATAGAATCCAGAATCTCTTGGTCTCGCTCAGAAAAGTCCTGCAATGAAAGTGTTGCTATGAAATGCTCCTTCTATGTATATGAAATCTGCAGAACTGAATAGAAGTTTATTCCTTAAGTTTATTCCTTTTTATGCCCAGAGTTGTTTAGGACTGTCAGGGAGTGGAATGAATTTGTACACTGTTGGAGGAGGAAAATGGTTTGGACACTGCATATTTTAGATGGCCATAACGGCCAATTGAGACCCCTTTCTGCTGACCATTGACATCATCATCACAAATGTGATAGATGCTGACCAATGGCAGATATGTGTTGAAAAATAGTTCTGCTATTTTGGATTTTTTGGTCTCTGCTGGGTGCTGTTGATGACAAGTAATTCAAGCTGAATGATATCAATAAAATCTCTGATCAGGCCAAAAATTAACGGTAGATTAATGCAGGGTCTCTCCATAAAGTGCCTGGAAACTATTCACATCTATGCCCTCCTTTTTCTCATCCAAATCCTCTCATGGTTAAAAACCAGCTATTAGCCCTGTGAGATTGAATATTCTACTTTGTAGAAGTTCCCGTGATGATTGTGTGTAATCCATTTACATTTGCAGTCAGAGATTCCATTCCCCACTCCGCTTGAAAAATGCAGGGAGAAATGTCCTGCAAGTATGTCTTTTCTCTCCACGTTTTTCAGTGGAAACTGGCAGAACCCATTATATTCTATGGGGTCCGTGGGTAACTACTTTGTAAACAGACTGAGTTTCCATTTTTCGTATCCCCCAAGCGGACCCGAAGAGCAGAAACCTGAGTGCAGCTGGGAACCTAGAGTAATCTATGGACCTTATTAGTATAGTTCCATTGATGCTCTTCACTGTTTCCCTCACAGTGGGCGGGGTTTGGTTTGGACTAGCTATTCCTTTCTGCACACGATGTAATATTATAGCTATTTGCCAACCCTACCACCTGTTTCCCCTCTAGACCTTCCACACACCCCAACAGGCTCACCTTTGAAACCTCAGAGTCTCACGTCTATACCCTATGTATCAAGTTCCTTGGATCATTATATATGTCAGTCAAAGCATAATAAGCAATTCAGCTTTCTTCTGGACATCTAGGACACTTTACCGCTATTTTTGTCCTCATTTCATAACATTAACAGTGTAGTTGCCTCTGCTCACAGGGTACCCACATCCTGCTCGAATTGTGGTTTTAACTTCTGGCACTACCAACCCATACAGACCAACTATGAATGACAAATTGTTCCAAAACATGCCATCTGAAATCCCTAATATACAGTTAGCTTTATGGTCTTTTTACGTTCAAAGAGAGATATATAACGCAAAGTTTGGTTTCCATTTCCCTATCCTAGGCTGGACAGTTAGAAATATCTGAGGGCACATTATTTTAAATTTATTATGAACCTACTGCTTTCTTGGCATCAAGACAATGCAAATACATTGGTTTCATTTAAGAATTAGTGTATAGGAATGAAAATAATGTAAGAAATACTTACACTACAGACAAATTTGTCTTGGTTCCAACCGTCATGTAGATGCTCTGAAAAGATACATACATTCAGACATACATACATAATATGATACATTGGTTTGGTTCAGGTAGGTTTACAAGCCAGATATATATATCAGATCACATTTATATTTTGCTGTGGAGCCTGCAGCACAAATCTGAGGCTGAACGTCAGGTTTCTACCACAGTTTGAAAGGGGTGGAGAACTGCACATCAATCAACCTCCTGGAATGGTCTCAGCTATGTGACCACCTACAGAGCTTGCGGCACTGAAACCGCAGTTAGAAAATACATGGGGTTTTTTTGCTAAAAAAAAGCAACAAGCTGAAAACATGCTGATAGCATGAAAATAACACCACGTGAATATATCTTTAGGGGGTGTTCACACGTAGGAATTTGACACTGAATTTGAAGCAGAATCTGCATACCATTCATTTCAATGAGCGGCAGTAGCTGATTTTTTCAGCTAGTGGAAAAATACACCTGCTTCCGTTGGCACAGACTCTGACATGGAATTTGTCATAATCCACACTGGCAGTGGCACTATTCTCCAAATTCCACTTCAACTGCGGCGTCAAAATTCACACCCGTTTTTGACAAATTCAGCATGAAATTCCTATGTGTGAATACACCCAATTCCATTATATCTGAATATTTGTTACGCTGATGGTACCTGATCTCTGGACAAAACAAAACTTCAGACAGAATTTCTTATTCATAGGTTTGGGTTTTTTTGTAGCGTTCAGCCTTTTGTCAAAACTATGTTTTTAGGCAATGAAACGGAAAAATACTATTGTGTATTTGCATGTCCTGTTCTCCCACTGGCAGCTTGAAGGACATTGCTTGGCAAGGTTCACAGGTCAACTGTTCTTTTCTGTCACCACATAACCCTTGTTATTCAGTCCATACTGGAGACTGTTTGGTAATTGGGTTACATATTTGTCACATAAACATATTCTCCTGCACTTACCTAGAAGAGATGCCTGGTCTTTATCGAGGTGATTTATAACAGATAGGTGTTTCTGTGATTCGCTTATGATGGCACAGATATCTTCTTTATATTGTGTGTTTTTCTGTGAAAGGATCATCATAACAGTAATCACCAACATGCAAAATGTTATATAAAATGCAATTAAAAAAAAATGCACGTATGAAAATATATGATGTCCATTTCATGTCCTAGCAGAGCCTTGGTCTTCTACTCTATTCTTCCTCAAGGTTAGGACTACATGTTATCTTGGCCCACCACAAGTGTAACACCACCAAAGAACGCACTTGCACCATGCTACATCGCAACATAATGAAAATGAATGGGGTCAGGTTGTGACTGAGGTTGCTGCGACACTAGTCGTAAGAAATCCAACTATTGTAATTTTGTAGTCTTGCTGTTGTAAGTGTAAGTTGCAACGAGACACCACTTATATTATGATGCAGTGTAGCACAGTGAAAGTGCAATATTTGGTTGCACAATGGATGACACAGCGCAAATTGCCATGCAGCCCTAGCCTAATGCTTTACTCTGCAGTTCTACTTGACTGGTGTGTATATGAACAAGCTCGCCATGTCATTTAATAAAAGCCTAATCTTACTATAACACATACAGAATAATAATAATAATCCAAGAGAATCAGGTAATTTCCACATATATTCTGAGTGTAGAGCCAAATGGATCAATAACTGGAGCCCTATATAAATGCTGAATACAGTTAGATTATATCCCGGTTGAGTACTTGCCTGAATGCAAAAGAGGAACAGACTCCATGCACATGATCAAATGTGCATCTTATGTGGGGCTGAGTTTGCAGCAGAATTCACGTCTATTGGGGCTTCCAATTCATTCTGTTTTAATGACACGGAGTAGGATAAGACCTGCTCTATAATCATCAGAACGGAATGGATCGGGAGTCTCCAAAGATGTGAATGCATAAGGGAATGTACTCAAATGTCAGAGTGTCATCTGTGTGCATTCTGGTACAAACTTGCGGAATTTTGCTCCATTTCACAACTCACCAGTTTCAGCCTACAGTTCTCCATGATGACAAGCTCAAGTCTTCTGTTTGTTTCATAGATTTCTTTGTCAACCTGCTTTAAAGTTGCAAGATCACTCTGAAGTTTTTCAAAAGCCGATTTCCTAATGGCTTTTAAAGAAGTCTTCTTCGTGTCCTGATGAAACAAGTTTAGAGATAACATGTCAGTTCTCCTCAGATGTCTGTTTTGGTAAATACTTATATTCTGGATAAAATCACAATGCTGGAGCATAATTTCTCATAACTCTCTTTTTTGCCATTTCTTTATTATTCTTCCAGGAAATGTACGACTACATTGACAAGTGGGTGTTACCATTCCCCCTTATTTACAGAATGTTTATCAACACAGTTGCCACTGCCAGCACTAAATGGATAGTGTCAGAACGTGTTGGAACTGACAAAGGGAACTGCAATGTGAATTCACGTATACACTTCCAGAAACAACAATAGATCATACAGAGTTCTAGTAAAAGACACTCCGGTCAAATCTGATATATTGGGAATAATTATAATAACTATATTAAAGGGATTTTAGGATTTATAAAAAAAAATATAATAGTATACACTACATCACTTTTCAGCATCACTGACCTCACTGTTATACAGAACATGACTGCAGAGATTAGCTGTAGGTGTAACATGGTGTATATGGACACATCAATGCTGCACCAATGTAAACAAATACCGGCAGTGACTGTGCTTAAGTTAAAACTGTGCTTATATTTTTTTGTTATCTCATTTCCTAACACTGGGCCATTTATTTCTAGAAATCATAAAATGCCATTAAATTCATACATATTAAAACTATAGTAGACAGGCAGAAGGTGGTCTGGGTGCTAAACTCCCCATGATCCTGAGAACAGGTGGTGCTTTACTCCCAATGAGAATGTGGCCATGGTGGACAAGATGCGTCCCTACTGGAAGTAGGGTCTGATCAGCAATAATTTGTGGGGTGTAATTCCTTTAATGTGTAAGGGTTGTTTTACTTTTTATTACTGCATAGGGGGTGTTTAGTGGACGTTTTTGTAATATACTTTATTAACCTATTTTACTTCCTTTTAGAAGAATTCTGGTGTCATATGAAAGCGGAGATTCTCAGCTTCCATATCCCACCAGAATCCATTACTAATGATAGACAGAGAACTATTGCATTTAAAGTTCACAGTCCTGACTGTGTCTTTAACTACTGATATTTCTGTTTGTTATGGGTAGACCCCAGAAACACTGTTGTAAGTGGTATAAAACCAAATATACAGCTATTTGAAGTGCCCTTCTCACCTTTGGCAACTGCTACACCTGGCAATATAAAGTGTGTATGGGACGGACTCACCCTGGCAATGCTTAGTTAGAGCACTGCTAGAGAGAATATTAGAGCCAGTTTTTTTTTCTAAAATGAATTAAATAGGTTAATAAAGGATATTGCAAATACACCACCCTATAAATAGTTAAAAGAGATATGAGACGACATTTACACATTAGACACTTTCCCTTATGCCTCCTGTGATTGGTTTACTTTTAGAATAAAACTTGGTGAAATTTTGGCCTTTTGTAGACTCTTTTTAAAACTGTAGCAAGAAGCACAGAAAAGTGTAAAATGTATAATACATCTGCTACATAGCATGTAGGACAGTCTGTGGCATAACTAGAGACGGCATTCATCTAGCAAGGCCTTATTAACATTTCAGTGAAAACGCAGCCACAAGGCCATTTTTAAAACTATATATGTCTATGGGTCTATTCAGGTTTTTTGACAGACCATTTTTCAAAGCCTTACAAAATAAATAAATAAATAAATAACATGATCTATCTTTGTCCACTTTGACGGACATAGATATAGCCATGGGAACAGACCCATAGACATGGGTTTTAAGATGACACATCGATAAACGGCCATCACACAGCCATTATTCCCCGTTATGTGAATAAGCCCCTTCACCAGGCTTTAACAAACCAACACAGTGGTCATAAGACCTGAAATTACCTAACTGTGTTTTGCCTACTACAGTCAGTGTACAGTTACTTTACCTTTATCTTATTGCTGGCTTCAATATCCTTTGTAATTTTGGTAATGGACCCCTCCAAGGATTTTTGTTTGCTTTTCATGGCTGTATAATAAAAGAAGATATTTTTAGTTATACTGTGAATAATGACTGCATGTAGTGAAGCATTTACCTACACATCTGATTCCCAAATTGTCAGCTTCCTTACCACTAGCTTTCTTTTTAAGGCCTTCATAGTTAGAGTGCTCAGTGTTGTATGTGTCTTCTGCAGCATCCATGATGGGAATGTTCTGCGCCAGTTTCTCTTGCTCTTTTTCTAGACTTGTATTGGAATTTCTTATACTCTCCTAAAATAACACAAATATATTACATTTCACTTGATTTGGGAAGATTGTCAACATCTGCTTCTGAATGAAACATTCAGAATATTCATTCAAGTATATCTAGTATTACAAGCCCCTACAGAAATTGTCAGTAGCCTACTTGTCTCCATCTCTTGCAAGACTACAACTCCCAGCTACAACCTGCAGCAAGACTGCAGATGTCAGGGGTGGAAGTAGTAGTTTGACAACAGCTGGAGAGCCACAGGGTGATATATGTCAAATCACAACCAGTCCATTCACTCATTTTATTTTCAGCAGTGAAATAACTAGATCTAGAATCTGATTTATGTTGTGTGTGGCTTTATACATTTTACCTCCTTTTATCACTTTTATATATATCCTACCTCCAGCATTTTTATCTGATCCTTTAGACTTTGTACTTGACTAGAATATTCCTTGCTTGCTTTTGCCTGTTCCTCATTTATGCTGCGGATCTCCTTGTCCCATTTCTCAATTTCTCCCTGGAGACGGCTGCCCTAGAAACCAAAATTAACAAAAAAAATAAATCTATGCATCTCTAGCTTTAGCTTCCTACACATAAATTCATAATGGTTAAAGCACATAGCAATACGATAATGTTAAACCTATTATAATTATGTGCCTAAGGCATTAGTTGCTGATCATAGAGTCAGGCAAGGATTTTAGAGTTGAAGCTGAGGTCACAGACATGTAATATGCGTTAGTGTGTACATATTGTTGAACTGAATAACACTTTCTAATATCACAGATTTTTAATGTGTCTTCTCTAGTAACTGATAATATGAGCACAGCCATGTATACATCTTCACATTTGGAACCTGCAGTCCCAGCAGATTTGGTGGGAAGAATAGCATTACAGCACTGTTAGCCAGAGTAGAGAGCTGCAGCAGAGGGTATCACTCCCTCAGGTACGCATGGCTCATTTATACGTTACACAGTTTGTCCATCGATTTCAGTGGGATTTATTTAATACTTCTCTTCTCCTGCTGCATTGCTACATATGTAGCTACAGGAAAAATTAAGTGTAGCCTTTTGCTTCTGGGTAGCTGAACACCCTGCAATACACTTATCATCAACTGTCTAGTTTGTGTGGGCTTCCTCCACACTCCGAAGACATACCATATATACTCGAGTATAAGCCGACACGAATATAAGCCGAGACCCCTAATTTTACCACAAAAAATTTGGAAAAAACTTATTGACTCGACTATAAGCCTAGGGGGAGAAATGCTGCAGCTACTGGAAAATTTCAAAAATTAAAATGGCCGGAGTTTTTGGGTGCAGTAGACGCTGGGGAAGGGGAGGGGGTGTTTTGGTTGTCTCTCTATCTGCCCCTTCCCTGAGCTTGAGGACTGGGTTTTTTTTTCCCCACTTGGAATTCAGCCTGGCTGAATATAGGGTATCTGCAGTGCTCCTATTTGCCCCTTCCCGACGGAGTAGGAGCACTGCAGATACCCTATATTTAGCCTGGCTGTAGTCCAAGTAATTCCAAGTGGGGGGAAAAAAACCCAGTCTCAGAGAAGGGGCAGTTAGACAACTTCTTTTTCCCGCTACAGAGTTTACCATACAGTAAAAATATTTTTATATTTAGATTTGTAGAGCGGATGTTTTTGGACACAGGGATACCTAACGTCTATGTGTTTCACACTATTAGTTATTAATTATAAGTGTTCTAGGGAAAGGGGGAGGATTTGAATTTTTAATGCTTATTTTTATTTATTTATTTATTTATTTTAATTTTTGCATTTATTAGACCCCTAGAGGTCTTGAACCCCAGGGGGTCTGATCACTAATGCAATGCGTTACAATGCTAATGCATTGCAATACATTGCAAAAATTGTCATTTCTTTTGCAGGCTGCATAGAGTAGCCTGCAAAAGAAAAGCACTGCAGGCCAGGGAGCCTTTACAGAAGTGCTAAGGACAATCCCCGGCAGGAGCGCCGAAGGAGAACCAAGGCCGCCGGCAGAAGCGCTGAGGGGAATCTCCAGCAGAAACGCTTCTGCCGGCCGCAGTTCCCCTTCAGATCCGGCCGGCCGAGGTTCTCCTTCAGGTCCGCCCCTCGGCACTCCTGCCTGTGGCAGGGGATCTCCCTCAGCGCGGTCAAGCCTATCTTCAGGATCGCCCTTGAGAGAGCGGTCGCACCCGCTCCCTCCTCCCTCCAGCGGCATGGTGGCGCCTGCCGCTTCCCCGCAGCGGTTCCCCTCGCCGCCTGACGACGATCACCGGACCGGGACATCATCGCAGAGAATCTCCGCTGTAACACTTACAGTGGAGATGTCAAAGCTTATGCATGCAATCTCTGATTGCAGGCATTACCTCCGGCATTACCGCTGTAAAAGTTACAGCGGAGGTGCCAGTTGTTATGGCGACCGCTCTGGAGCAGAGCGGCGCCATTATAGTTTCAGACCCGGCATCCAGACCGGCATACAGACACCAGGGCGGGTGCCAGGCCGCAGCATTACCACGCTCATTCTGGGCCTGCTAGCAGAAGTACCGTAAGGACTTCTGCAGTTTGAAATGAACAGCATCGCCAGGCTCCTGCTATGAGCGTGGCGATGCTGCGGCCCGGCACCCGCACCACTGTCTGGATGCCGGGTCTGTAACTATGATGTACCGTAATGACTCGAGTATAAGCCAAGGCTGACTTTTTCAGCACAAAAACTGTGCTGAAAAACTCGGCTTATACTCGAGTGTATATGATACTAATAAGGAATTTATATACAGCAGTTGGCTCCAGTCTCTTAACAGTGGCCGTGCTCGTGTATTGCATCTCAGCTCTCATTGAAGTCACCTCTAACCATTTATTTATTTTGATTACTTATATAGTGCCAGAAAATGCAAAAATTGTCTAACATGAATGCCTCAAAAATCAAAATAACAAAAACTAAGGACCTGTAAAAATCCCAAAGTAGGTACCTAAAACGCAATAATCTTTAGTCATAATATATTAAAAGATCTCAGATAGAATAGCTAAAAAAAAACCCTTATCTAGAACATATACAAATAAATAAATAGGTTAAAAAAAAGGTTTCGCTGCAAAGAGGTAGAAGACACTCACGGGCGGTCACTTTGCAAACCCATTCAAGATAATGGGTTTGAAAACTGACCGCTGGGTTTCCGTCCCCTGTCCAGTTTCTCTTGGCAGAAGACGGAAACCCGAAAGCGAAGATCAGGCGCAGGTGTGAACCCGCCCTAATATACATTATTTATTTTCACAGATATAATTATAGATTACTATTCTCACCTTTTATTTTTTTGATCTCCTTGGGATTGAGTTTTATACTGTGATGGTTATATGTTGTATAAATTTGGATTGTTTTTATGGATCTCATAATAAAAGAAAACATTTAGATTTTGTGTCTTTATGGGATATATAGGTTGTGGAATAAATGTATGGAATACATTTTAATTCTATTCCTACAATCACAGTAGTGTTTGCAAATCAGAGTCAATGTCTGAATAGTGTTTAAAAAGCCCTATGATATGTAATAGCTAAAAGTCCTGTAAAGAGTGATGGAACATATATTCTAGAAATCCCTATATGACTGTATAGTAGGTATTCTGGACACCGACACACTGATAAATGGGCAATTACAGGGAGTAAATAGGACTATATAGCTATTTGTTTTTTCCTCACCTCATTTGTTAAAAATGTCTTTTTACTCAGTCCATTTTGAATTCTTTTCTTCATATTGGTTATATTTGATTCCGCAGACAGTTTCCAAAGCTCCATTTCTTTTGTTAATTGATCTTTTTCAGTCTGGATTTTCATTCTGTGTTAAAATGCAAAAACAGCAAACTTTTACGATACTGAAAACATCCCTAAGGCTAAGGCCACACTTTGCAGAAATGTTGCAGATTATGCTGGAATTTTTGAGTCATAGCCAAGAGTGGATTTAGGAGATGGAAGAAGTATCAGTGCTTCCTATATATTTCCCATTCCTTTTCAAGCCACTCTTGACTTTGACAAAAAAACAAAATGCAGGAAAATCTGGAGCATAGAAGCACCTTGTCTGCAACGTGTGGCCTCAACCTAAAAGTGACTAAGACTTTATTGACATCTTTTGTTAGGAATCTCTGTAGCAGAGTCTATCATAATTGGCGGCAAAAATTACATAATGAAAAACTCCATTATTTTCTTGATAAAATGATGGACTGCATTAAAGTTAATGAGCACCGTTAAAGTCCATCACGCAATGGTTTAAGGGGTGATGTAATTTTCTCCCATCTTGGAATACATAAGCAAAAATGCAAATGCAGACGTTAACCTATCCTAAACATGTAAGGAAGTATTTCTATAACTCTATAATATTTATACCATACCTTTTTTGACGTTCATTTGAAAGATTCTCCCTGAATTCCTCCACGTGAGTGGTGAGCTGCTCTGTGGAAATTCTGTAAGTAGAGTAACATTGTAACATGCATGATGCTGTGCATATACAGTATATTCATTATTTGTCATACCCATATAGCCCCAACTAGAGATGAGCGAACACTATTCGAAACGTCCGTTTCAATTAGCACGCACCCATAGGAATGAATGGAAGCAGACGGCACACAAGGGGTTAAGCGGCCGGCCGCCGGCAAAGGCTGTGTCCATTCATTCCTATGGGTGCATGCTGTTCCAAACTGGAGTTTCGAATAGTGTTCGCTCATCTCTAGCCCCAACATATTCCACAGCACTTTACAAACTTTGTGAGTCACTAATCCAAATATGGCTCAAAATCTAAATTCCCATCGGTAAGTTTTTGAAGTGGGGTATGAAACTGTAGTACTCAGAGGAAACCCATGCAAACAAGGGGGAGAACATACAAACCACTTGCAGATGCTGTCCTTAAACCTGGGACTTTAGCACTGTAAAGCAATGGTGCTAACCACCATGCAAATGCTTTGTTATTAGAAACATACCTCATACTATCCAACAGCTTTTCAGTATCAGCTTCCATTTCTCTCAGCTCCATTTTTAAATTTCCTAGAACTTCCTGTTTTTCTTCGAGAGCAGATCTTGATTTTTCAAGTCTATAAAAATAATAACATACAGATCAATACTGTGTCCTTACCTTCAACTTGCAACATAATTCTCACACTCTATAAGACAATATATAAAATATAGTAAGCTTAGATGTTTCCATGAACTATAACTATCTAGAACTGGTGAGGTTGCAAAACAACTTATTATATACACAACAGATAGAAAACACTGGGTCTCATGCAGCTGGACATAATGTCCCTCTGTATACTTTATATACAGAGATATTTGATATGTAACAAGCACAATCTTACTGCTTAGCCATATCTTTCTTCATCGCATGTTGTCTGTCTTCCTCCTCTGAGGCCACTTGATATTTCAGCTTCAAATCATTATGCTTGTTTGTCAGGGACTCGTGTAACATTTCAGCAGTGCTCATTTGCTCATCGAACTAGAATTAGACAAATATATGAATTATGACACACTAAACCCAATATAAATCTGTATTACATAATATTCAATAATAATAATGATGTATTATGTAATGATATGCAAGATGAGTGGCATTTATAAAAAAGTAAACACCAACTGTGTGTCAGATGAAAAAGGCACAAGTAAGTTGATACTGCCTGAGATATACATGGAATAATAATAATAATAATAATAATCTTTATTAATATAGCATTAACATATTCTAAAGCACTTTACAATGGAGAGGTAACATGTACAAATAAAATGAGACATTAAGCTGGATTTACACAGCACTTTTGCAGGCTAGATTCATGCAAAGATTCTTTTAAAGGGGTCACACCACAAAACATACATAGCTGACAAGTGCAGGTCTGACCACTGAGACCACCACGATCTTGAGAACAGGGATGTTTTATCCCCACTGTGAATGCAGCTCAATCGCTGGTAGATACAGGCATGTCCCCACTTTCATTCACTTCAATGGGAGCACAGGTACAGCACTCGGATATTATAACCAGCGCTCCCACTGAAGGGAACTGAAGTGAGGGCGCATCTGCATTCACCAGGATTTCAGTTGTCTTCACTTCAGTATCATTCACAACAGGAGTAAATCAGACCCCCGCCAATCAGCCATTTGTCCTCTACCCTATGTACTATAAGGATGGTATAACTATAACTGTGTCACTGGGCTCACACCAGCGTCCGGTCTCTGTTCTCAGGTTTTTGTTCTGCAGGCAGAAGACAGAAACCTGTCAGATCGTGTCCGGCTGTGAGTGCCTGTGAGCGTTTTGAGCTCTCTGCGGTGAAACCGTTTTTTTTTTAAACCGGACACAAAGTCCTGCAAGTCCAACTTTGTGTCCAGTTAAAAAAAAAAAACGGTTTTGCCAAGGAGAGCACAAAATGCTCACCGGCACTCACAGCCGGACACTTTTCAAACCCATTCATTTGAATGGGTTGGAAAAATGCCTGCAGGTTTCCGTCTCCTGCCTAGTTTCGGGCAGGAAAACTGAAAGCGGAGACCCCGGGCGCAGATGTGAACGAGCCCTGAGATTCGTCTGAAAGCTAATGGCCAACAAGTATAAAACTTTTGATTTAAGGCTCATGCACACACCCGTGTGCATGAGCCGGGTCTGTTGTTGAACGACACAGAAGACACATAGATGATGTCCGTGTACCACCCACATTTTCACAGACCCATTAATTGACTACAGGGAGTCGGGCTGCAAAACAGATAGGAATAGGACCTGTCCTAAGTTTTGCCATGGAACTGTTATAATGCACAGGCATGTGTCCATACAATATCATGGGTCAGTGTGCTAGCCATGTCTTTCACAGCTGTAAAGAGCAAAAAATGCAGACACCAACACTTAGGTGACATACAGACATGTGAATAAGGCCTAACAGTGAGGGTTTGATTTGCAAGTGCTTGCAATGTACAAGAAAGCCACGGTGATAGAAAAAAGGTAAAATTATTTGAATTGTGGGAAATGATATGCACTGCCTCACATACATCTTGATGGAGCAGATTTCTTATTGTCTGTACATTATGAATTGACATGTTTAGGAGCCAATCTTACTTTCTCCTCCTTTTAGGCATATTTCAAACTTGATCTAAATTGAAAATTGATACAAACAGAAAGTGTGGCTGTCCAGTCCTTACACTGCGATTTAGCAATCATCAATAAGATAAAAGCTCTTAATATAAAATTCTGTCTATAAAGTGGAAATGTCACTGCAATTCAGATATCCGACTTTGCTTTGTGAAATATTAATCAGTGACATTTTGATAAAGCTACTTTCTATATCTATTTTTATCCTAAATCTATATGCAACATGACCCATTGCCAAGCCATAAGAAGCCACCAGACACCCATTAAGAAACTGTGTGATGAAAGGTCAGTCTTTTCCAATCTCTTTTTAATAAAAGAAATTGATATTGACACATAAGTAAGGATCCTATAAGACAAAGACTGTATATCATAAGAAAGGGAAGTTCAAAGTATGATAATAATCTTTACAAAATTACTAAAAATTAGAGTGGTTGTCATGGATAAAATGAACCTAAACACCCTCCCCCTGTATACTTTCTAAATTACTTAGTTTAGCAAAACTGTATATTTTCCAGTATGGCGTAGTCGAGTGACCGCCCCAGGCACATATTGTGATCCCACACCTGTGCAATAGAGATGGAGTGCAGGCTACAGCGCAATGCCGAGACTAAGGCTCCACTGCGCATGAGCCGACAGATATCAAAGAAGAGGAGGAGCCATCCTCACAGAAGGAAGTCATCTCCCATGCCCAGAAGATCTGGACAAGAAGACAGGTAAGTATGATAGGGTGGGCTGAGTTAGTTGGGAAGTGCTAGTAGTGGGCGGATAGCTAAAGAGACAGGGCAGGGGTGTGAGGGAGGTCAGGTGATTGAAAAGGAGCTAGTGTGAGTCAGCTCATACAATGCTTCATGGTACTTGTAGGATAAAAGCACAGGAAGCTACACCAAGTAAACAAATTCAGAGGATGCCAGGAGCTCCCAGAGAAACCCAGAAATCACTCAAAATACTGCTAAAGGTATTTGGATGCACTTATTAACCCATTAATAAGACTAACAGACCATTCAAAAAAATTAAAAAATATATACCGGTATATATATTCCCCCCCCCCCCCCCCCGAAAACCACTTTAAATATACCATTTTATACCACTTCTATTGAACTACAGTAAGGCTCTGTTGACATTTACATTGGAGGCTCCATCAGGAGCATTCAGAGCAGATTCTATTAAAAATGTCTGACAAAATAGTCCTATTTGTCAAGAAAAGTAGCAGGCACCATGATGGAATGCCAATGGACCCTACTGTACTCAATGTGGTCAATTTGATTACATTGGTATCATTCTAGTCATTGAACTGTTTTTTGTACTATTTGTAATGTCAATCCCTGCATAAAATGGCAGGTGACTCAAAACTTCTCTTTAATACCATAACAAAGGCTTGTAAGTGTCTTTCTTGAAAAGAAAAGCTCAAACATAAATTAATATAATTATGCCATCCTTATAGAACTGTAAGCGGTTTCATGTCTTAGGTCTCTTTGTTAAAAATAATACCGTAATTACAATAATACTTTTCACGTTCCAGAAATTTGCATTTTTGTAACAGATTTTTGCTTTTTTTAAATTTTATTGAACCGAAGCCAAGAGTTCTTATATTTCTACCGTCTGCTTCTGGCTTAGACTCGAAAAAACCGCAGCAAACTTGGAGTCTCAACCTAAGACTGGGTTCAAACAGGGTTTTTTGGTCTCAAAAAACTGCCTCCTGTTGAAATCAATGGGCTCCTTTTTCTGCGAGCGGTTTCCGCGAGCAACATGCTTCTTCTCCAGCTGGTTTCCGCTACTGACATCCGCCTCGCAACACTCCCTCCCAAGGCCCATTCATTTGGGCCTAATCCTGAGCGGAATGACTTATCTTCAGGTGGATTCTGCCTTGAAAAACCCATTGAAAACAGTAAGAGGCAAAAAAAAAATGCACATTTTTTTTAAAGCAGTTTTTGCAAAAACTGTATCAAACACTACTAGTATTTTTTTTTTAAGTGGATTTTCCAGGTCCATACAGTGTGTTGGAGTAAAAAAAAAAAAAAAAAAAAAAAAAAAGCGTAAAAAAAACTGTGAACATACCCTAACAGCTTCTTTCATAATTCTCATTTGTTTTGAAGTTACTATTAGTTTTGGCTCAAAAAAACACAGCAAAGTCTGAAACGAAAAAACACAGCTTTTCCACAACATTGGGCCTCAGCACAAAAAAGTTTTATACCTTTGATATTTCATCCTGCAAAGAGTTGCTTTGATTATAAAAATTCTCTTTCATATTTGCCATGCGAAGCTCTAGAATGTCTCTAAAAACAGTAAAAAGAAAGTTTTCAGTAGTTCGTCTTAGCAATATTCCCTTTAGAAAAATAGACTGTGCTAAGGACAAGTTTCTATCACAGATTCTTCATTTTCAGTTGTTAAATTATGAGTTTGCTTTATTTTAAATATATGAAAAAAAAGGCTAGAGCCCCCCTGTCCCTGCAAAGTGGATGGGATTCCATAAAATCGCATCCACACATTTCAAAAAAATACGCGTAGCAGAAAAAAATTGAGCAGAAAGTCCACAAAGAAAAATTCTTTGGATTTTCTTTGAAAAGCAATGCAGAAAAAGAAGCGATGCGTTTCTCCTACGGTTTCTCCAGCACTGTGGCCCGCTATGTTGGGGCCTTAGCCTTATGGTGTGCTATAAGCAAAACGCAACATTTCATCAGAAGTATTAAAATACTCACTTATCCTGTATTGCCCACTGATCTGTTGTCTGCGCTGTGATGTTCTGTAGTGTTCATCTGTTGTCTTTGCTGTTCTGTACTGCCCACTGCTATACTGTCTGCGATGTCCTATACTGCGGATTGCTTTATTGTTATTTTCTGTACTGCCATTGTTATGCCAGACATAAACAATGTATGCTTAAAGACATTTAGTCTCGTAAGAAATCCAAGGCTAATACTCAGATTTCTGCCACAGATGTACCAGCAGATCCACACAAGGATTAGCCACATTAAAACCTGCAGCGGTCAGTATTTCTTTCAGATTTTTTCCACTGCAAACACGAGGTATTAAATTGGAATGCAGAATGTCAGAGATTTTAAAGAATCTGCACCTAAATCATCAAGTACTGAAAGTGTGAACATAGCCAAATCTCCTGAAGCATCCATAGTGTGAAGAAACCACAAGTATCACACAGTAAACTGTTTGTTTCTTTTCATGTCAACTCCCCACTACGAAGTGTAAGATGCAAGGAAAGATGTATGATAATCCCATCGATTTATCTCAGATATGTATTAAGGCCGGGTTCACACGATGTCTTTTGGCACGTAATGTGGCACGTAGCCGCCGCGGGAGCTTTTGCGGGCCGTATACACTCCCATAGATTTCAATGGGAGCCGGGACTGTATACGCAGCGCTATTTTGCAGCTGCCGCAAAATCACGACCGCAAAATAGCGTTGCGTATACGGTCCCGGCTCCCATTGAAATCAATGGGAGCGTATACGGCCCGCAAAAGCTCCCGCGGCATCTACGTGCCACATTACGTGCCAAAAGACATCGTGTGAACCCGGCCTAAGAAACACTGTGTTACTTTGCCAAACCACTCACATTTTGTTTGAGGTTTCCACTGACTGTTTATTTTGTATGACTAGTTTGTTTGTTAGTCTTCCATGTGTTGCTTGCAAAAGTAAAATCTTGCCCTTTATAGAAGATATGTTCTGTAAAACAGAAAGATATTGCTTATTATTTCACTGTTTTCAAGCAGTGATGAGGATGCAAGCAGAAAGAAGGACATGAGACCATCACTGCAGCAGATAAAAGGGTTGTCTCATTTCAGAGTATGAGTCCCATAGTAATACAAGGATAGCTCCAGTATTCCAGAAAGGGAGCAGCATATGCAGAGCACTATATCACAGAGTAGACGACCCATCTCGGTGATGTTCATAAGCTCTACTAAGACATATGGATACAGATTTTCCCTATGAGTTAACCATTTAAATATATTGTGGCACATGTGGCTCCATAACCACTGATTGTGCAATACAGCTGTAAGGCCGTATACAACACAGGCAATACTATGGGAATGATATAAGCCACATAATTGGACACTAAATGAAACGTTCCATTATAGTAGGACAGTGTGTATACAGCACACTATAAAATATTACATATTGATGGTTCTTCTATCTTACACCAATTATATTACTCTATTTGCTTATTTGTAAAGTACATACTATACATTGTACTTGTATCTATATCTTATGCCCACATCTTACCTCTTCCTCCATGTTAATTTTCTCTTCCAAATCATAAAGCACTGACCTCCTCTGACTGAGATATATTTTCTTTTCCGTATTTCTGGCATCTTGTACTTCAGTCTTTCTTTTTGTTTCTGCAATCTAGAGCATCAATAATATCAATCTATAGATACTCATGCTTTCCACATTGTACTTAATAGGTTAGTTTTTTGTTATGCCCCTTCAAAACATTTAATCTGTGTTCAATTACTGGATATACTGCAAGAATAATTCAGTATGCAGCAATATTCATGGCATCAAAACGAAGAACTCCTTAAAGGGGCTCTATCATTGGGAAATATAATTTTTAGATAAGCCCATCCTTACATAGCCTTTAGAAAGGCTATTTTACATGTAACTTTAGTATGTAAATTGCCTCAGCAGATTTTGTATAAATCCATTTTTATTCATATACTAATGAGCTTCGGTCTGTGCACCGAAAGTGTCTGTGATAACAGTCTGCTCTATGTGTATGTACAGAAGGCTGCTGTGCTGATGACTTGTCTGTGCTGTGCATACACATAGAGCAGACTGTGATCACAGACACTTCCAGTGCACTGACCGAAGCTCATTAGCATATGAATAAAAACGGACTTATACAAAATCTGCTGAGGCAATTTACATACTAAAGGTAGGTGTGAAATAGCCTTTCTAAAGGCTATATAAGGATGTGCTTATTTAAAAATGACTTTTCCCAATGATAGAGCCCCTTTAAAAGAACCTAGATCCACCTCAGTGTAACTCAATGTGGTCCTTGAGTGGCCACTCTGATGAATGTGTGAGACGCCAATTGAGAGGATATCTATTTTCCTACCTTGACACTCACCAACAGGGTAGGTGATTCTTCTCAAGGAACCCAGATATAGCAAAGCCCAGTAGTTAGGTTACTAAGTTCAGCCATCCTCAGTGAGGTGCCAGTGGCTAGACACCCACCAATCTAGCATTTATTACCTATCCTGTGCATAGGCCATACATACGTACTTCTAGCTGGAACACCCTTTAATCCATAGTGGTACTCCAAGAGAAAATGAAAACTATTTGAGGGCTCCAGCATTCTCTTATTAATACTGAGCAATATTCATTGCATTACAAGCTTCCCACTGGAAGGTAAAGTTAACTAGAGCAAAAACTATAAAGCAAACTAGATATTAGTAAGGGCTAGTTTACATGGGGTTCCGCGCGTACACATTCAGTCGTGGCTGCCGTGACGGGATGCCGATGCAGTGAACTGGCATCCCTTTGCGGCATTGTGTGATTGATTAGGCCCAAATGAATGGGACACAGCCTTGCGCTACTAGCTAAGGGGAAAAAAGAAGCGAGCGGCTCCCACTGAATTCAATGGGAGCAGCGGTTTTTAAGGCGTATTCTGCGTCACATTCTGCTGCCAACTTTCCCCCATATGAACTAGCCCTTGTGCATGCACTTCTGAAGTCAGTGCCACTAAACAATGAAGCCAGTTTCAATCTACAAGCTATAGAAAGCGACAACAAATGAATCTCTTATACTATGTGCACCTTAGTAGTTAGTCTTTCTGACTCTTCAGTGAACTGCTGCCTTTCTATCACCATATCCTCTGCTAGGTCCTCACTTCTGTTCTGATATTCAGTGACCGCTTCTTCAGCTTCTTTACGCTTGTTATGGGTCTCATTAACAAGAATACTCTGGTGAGCTTTGCCTGCCATCTGCTGGTTTAGTAGATCAACTGCTTCTTGATGTTTGTCCCATAATGCTTCCCCCTGTTGACTACCAGAAATGGAAATGCAATGTACATCTCAGCAAGTGAAAATATTAATAATAAAACTCCATCAAGAAAGGTGATACAATATTCGTATATTAAAGGGGTTTTCCATTAAAACAAGTTATCTCCTCTCCATCAGACCCCTTGACGGGTCGGACCCAAACTGATCTGCAAGTTATGCCCTATCCTAAGGGAAAGCACTTTTTTGGTTGCAGATTTTGTTGCGATTTTTTGAGTAAAAGCCAAGCATGGCTAGAAAAGGAATGAGAAATATATAGGAAGTGCTTATACGTCTCCCTTCTGCTTAATCCACTGCTGACTTTGGTTAAAAAAAAACACAACAAAATCTGCAACAAAAAAAGCTGCGTTTCCACAAAGTGGGGTCTTAACCTAAAGAAGAGTGGATCATCTCTGTAAAGATGTTTAATCATACTAAAAGGTAAGTTAATCAGTATCCCCAATAAAGTCACCTATCACCTACCTACAGAAAAGAGTGTTAGTGTCTGACTTCTGAGAGTTGATATTTTTGATAAAGGTTGGAGCAAAAAGGACTAGACTCAGACAGACTCATTTTTGTAAATGGGGCCATACACATTTTAGATATTTATGAAGACCTACGGTACATGTGGAATAACAGAGCATGTCCTATTGTGCTCCATTTTTCTTCATCAGAATGGCACGTCAAGATTTGCTCACACTGCGTGCTTACAAAACATGGACATCTACCGTTTTTTTTATCATCCATGATTTATGTAGACACAATGGAGAGTTAGAAAAATTGTTGTGAAATAAACCCTAAAATAACATCCTCAGCGATGCTCATAAACGCCCCCCTGTGGTAAATCATTGCATTAACAGAATTGAAAAGCTGTGAGTAAAAACAAAGCTCCAGAAGATGTCGCTCTCCCAGACTCTGAAAGGCAAATCTGATTCAGCATTTTCTACATTTAGGACTGGGCAAGAACAACTGTACTAACCTGTATTAACAAAATAATATATAGAAAAGCATGATTTTTATTTCTTACAGTAATTAGAGAAATAAAACTGCAGGTAGATTTCTACTTCTTCTAATGTATAAAATCCCAAATAATCCCAAATTGCAATGTGTGATTTATTTTTCAAGGAAGAATTGTTGGGATGTGATCCAGTTTTAACCAAAAATTAATGATGAGAATATGACCTATTGATGATTGAGAACATGACTAGTGATGGCGAACCTATGGTATATGTGAGCCCTCTCTGCTGGCACGTGCACCGTCGCAAATCCACAAACAGCTGAAACCTGTCAGCGACCGCAGCCTACACTGACTGCAGAGTGTGACCTCTGCCCCCACGCTGGCGTGATGATGTAAATCAGGGGTCCTCAAACTTTTTAAACCGTGGGCCGGAGGCAGAGCAGGTCGCACAGACATCGGGAGCAGTGCCCTCCAATAGGTAAAGTGAAGTGCGCTCCATGGCCTGGCCCGAGCTCCCCAGGAGCTTCATTATAAATGCATGCCTGCCGGCGTTGTCGGCAGGGCCAGACAGAAGTGCTTGGTGGGCCGCATGTGGCCCGCGGGCCACAGTTTGAGGACCCCTGATGTAAATCATCAGTACCTGCAGTCAGAAGAAGGAGGATGTCCGGCTCTTCATGGGACTTCAGGTAAGTATAATAATGTGTTTGCCAGGGCAGCGTACTGAGGAGCACATAATACTGTGGGGGTAGGGTGTGTACTGAGAAACATATAATATTGTGTGAGGGGGTGTACTGCGGAGCACATAATACTGTGTGGGGGCCCTTCACTATTTGTATCACACAGTATCTGTTTTATAGCAGACTATTGATGATATTAAAGTATGAAACAACACTGCTCGCTTATTATTAAAGGGGCTCTATCACTGGGAAAAGTCATTTTTATATAATCACATGCTTGCATAGGCTTTAGAAATGCTATTCCACACCTACCTTTAGTATGTAGATTGCCTCAGTGGTCTCTGAATAAGTCCGTTTTTATTAATATGCTAATGAGCTTCCAGGCAGCTCAGGAAGTTCCTAGCAGCCTCCTCTCTTCTATTATCTTCTATGTGTGTGAAGCAAACAAGAAGCTGAGTCATCAGCAGCAGCAGGAGCCGTCTCCCATAGAAAACAACAGAGAGAGGTGTGCACGATCTATCGTGCACCAGTCTAATTAGCATATGAATAAAAACGGACTTATTCAGAAACCACTGAGGCAATCTACATACGATAGGTAGGTGTGGAATAGACTTTCTAAAGGCTATGCAAGGATGTGATTAGTTAAAAATGACTTTTCCTAGTGATAGAGCCCCTTTAAACAGATCCTGTGCAATGTATATAGTGAACATTAATTGTTCAAAAGTACCAAATGCAGATACCTCTACCTTTCAGTACAAAGTTGTTTGTATTATTGAAAGCTCAATATAGCCCCATTCACACGGCCATAACTATCCACAATTGTGGATCTGCTGAGTATTAGGGTTAAATTGGCACTTTGCGATAACTTAGTGGGTTTTGGGTTGCAGTTTGAACACTCAGTTTCTAAAAGGTTCACCATCACTGACCTATACTATACATACAATAATGTGAACGAGTCCCTAATGCTGGGGTCCAATGTAGCATAAACGTGTGATTTTGCTGCAGCGTAAACACTGCAGCAAAAACCACAGCATTTTATAGATACGGCAAAGTGTATGGGATTCTGGCTAAACCTATCCACACATTGCAGAAAAATATCCGCAGTGGACATACTGTGATTTCAAATACCTTTGCTTTTTTGTAAATCGCAGCATGTTAATTGTACTTATGGAAACTTTGGTGTTTTCTGCATAGGTATAATTGAAGCAGAAAGTTTGCAGAGGAAAACTCTGCAGACTTTCTGTGATAAACGCTGGGGAAAAAACGGTACCATGTTTCTCCAAAAGTAAGCCCTACCCTGAAAATAGCTAGTCCTAGCTAGTATAACTCCTTCCTGACATATGCTGTGCGATAATAGCGGATGCCGGGTCCTTAAAAATGATGGCTACTGCAGAGTGGCTATCATACTAGGTCTCCAATGTAATGTACAGCGCGAGACCCCGCGTTAATGCCCTGCGATCAGAGTCCACTATAATCGTAGGCATTGCTGATTGTGACCTCCCCCCAAACCCAAGGTAACATCACTATCCCCAGAGCCGGTCTTAACTCTCACCATAGCCACTGTACTAGGTCTCCACTGTAATGTACAGCGTAGACCCGGAGCTATTGCCCCTAATCAGAGTCCACTCTGCTCACGAGCACTGTTAACCATAACCACTCCCCCTTAAGTATTGCAACTTCCAGGGGGCAATCCGTGACCTCCCAAAAGTAGAACAACTATCCCCGGGGCCAAACCCCACCGGCCCTGTATCTTTCTCATTTCAAGTCAGTTCCCGAGCAGCGACATAGCTGGAGCCGACCTGTTCCTTTGATAGCCTGGAGCCATATGAAGGTTCCCAGGCTTGTCATAGGAATATAATTATTGAAGCTGGTCTATGACCAGCCTCAACAGTAATGTAGATAATCTGCCATAGACTACAATATGTTGTATTTCAGTCTGTGGCACGATTGCAGATTCAAGCCCCTGGAGGGGGGGAGGGGGGGGTTAATAGCATAAAATAAATAAATAAATAAATAAATAAAAAGTTAAAAAAGAAAAACAACAAACAATAAAAGTCCCTCACTAGTTTTAAAAGTTCCCCCTAGTTTTAGTAGAATACTTATAAAACTAAAAAATTACTGTGAAACACATACACATTAGGTATCCTTGTGTCTGAACTCACCTGGTCTACAAACTTTAACAAAATTTGAAAGCCGTAGTGGGAAAAAAAGTGCCTAACTTCCATTTTGCTACTGTTTCGCCTTGAAATAAAAAGTGATCAAATGTGTGACTAATGTTCATGGAAACAATTGAGACCTACCCTGAAAATAAGCCCTAGCCTTTTTTTTCGGAGAAAAAAATAATATAAGACACTGTCTTATTTTCGGTGAAACACGGTATGCGTTTCCATCGCAGGTTTTCCCACATTGCTTTTTGGCTTTGGCCTCATAGAAGTAGTTGTGAATATAGTTGTGTGCAATGTAGTATGAGTCTATGGTAACCACTCCCAACAGACATTTAACTTAAAACATCCAAAAGAGAGTTCAAAGAGTATTTTTTACCTCAAAATTACATTCATATCTTCTAGATCTTTTTGTTTCTTTTCAGTCTCTTCCAGCAACTGGCTGAAATGTTTCAGTTCATTTTCTAACTGGAGTCTCTCTATAGCAATGGCCTCACGAGCACTTGTAACTGCATCTAATGGAGGGAAAACCATGTCCTGTCACTCATCACAGATTGGTGTAGTGATCTGTTTAATCTTAGCCCAAGGCCTTATTCACTCGACTATTTTTCACGAACAAGTTGCGTCTGTACATGGACCACAGATACATTGACGTCAATGTCATTATTTGAATGTCCATTTTAAATTATGAACCTTCAGTCCGTAAAAATAAAATAAAGTCTAAGGGAAGATGAAAAAGGGACAGCAAGCAGAGGTCATCCCTGCTCAAACTCAATTCAAAGTACAGCATGTATTATTCTAAAAATGGTTGTGCCAAAATTAAAACGTTCATGTGCAAAATGCTCATAGCACATGTAAATGAAACACTGCTGTGTGATTTAGGCCTTTGGGTGCTATAACACACGCGTTTTATGAAACCAAACAGGTGCTTTGCATTTCATTTTTATTGGTGAAAAAAAAACACAGACCCCATTACAGTCTATGGAGTCCGTATGCTCTCACTGCACACCACTTGCAAATGCGTTCGGTAGTCCGTTCGGGGGGTCCCCATGCGGACTCCCTGAACGGATTACCAAACGTGGATATGAACCAAGGGTAACATGAGTAGAAAGCTGCCTCACAGCTCATTCACACTATGGTGCTGTCATACTGTGCTCCCCGGCACATGCGTTTACCACTATTTGCGTATACACATCTGTAGTTTTCCATTATAAGTGATGTAAGTACATGGGCAACCGGCAATTAGTGGTAAATGTATTTTCAATTTTCTGTCATTTCAGCCACATTTAATTCCTGGCAGTGTGGTAATAGCAAAGCCACAGCCAGGAATTAATGGGTGTTACAGTTACCCCAAAGTGACAGCATTGGTGCCCAGGAACTGGATTTGGCTATAGCCACATCTGGGTACACAGTGTGTCATCTCCATAAAAGAAGCACCTGTAGGCCTCCTGCATTAAATGGCATGGAGGTGGTTTTCACTGACCTATTCATTAAAAATTAATTGACACGGTTGCAAATGCCGAATTCAGCTCACTGTCAGTTTTCCCAGTAGGGTACCTTGGGGCTGGAGATAAATTAACAAAACCATTATTTCCCCACTGTCAGAAGGGCATTCCTTACCGCCCAGCAATGACCCTTAGCTGTGAGGAACGCGCCCCTAGTATAAGTCTATGCATGAGTACTGTCAAGGGGGGTGTTCCATACCGGCCAACGATGAAGCTAGGTAATAAGGAGCGCTCTTGTGACAGTGGGGAGATTTTGGTGCCGTTAAGTTCTCTCCAGCCCCAGGGCTCATACAGTGTGCACACTGTCAGCTTTCATGAGGTACTCTTTAATAGCAATAAACCCCATCATGTCCCTCACATTATCCCGTGTGCTTTACATAAGAGTTACTTATATGTGAGAGACATGGAGGTAATTAAACATCTTCATTATTGAGGTCATTTATTAGTACCCCCATATGTCTCACATATCAGTAACCCTTATGTGAGGTACACAGGGGTCAATAAGTTGCATGATGGGGTTAATTGCTATTAATGTGAGGCACATGGAGTTACTAACACTAAATTAATAACCTCAAATGCCTGACATTAATAGGAATAGTAACCCTAGTATATACCTTTTTTTTTTTTTTTTTACCTTCACTATGCTGAATGGAGCTCACCTCCTCCTCTCCTCTTCTTCTTTTCAGGGATGCACATGGCATGAGCTCATCACTATAGCAGGCAGGGTCCTTGTTCTGTACAGTAATGTGCTCCGCCTCCTGGGCTCATTGGAGGGCAGAAAGAAGGGGGAGTGTTCTATACCTCAGCTCTAGAATAGCACTTAAGGGACACTCCCTCTTCATTTAATTCATACAGCTCTTGTTCTGGCTGCCGTGCCAGCAAAATATGTCACACGTGCCAGGGGTTGCCAACACCTAACCTAAGATATAGCATGTACATATGAGGTTTTCTACATGGCATTTTTTTCACTATTAAAGTTGGTGATAAAAACATCAGCTATGGAGAATATAGTGGTTTCAATAAAGTGCAGAACATATATTTCCACCTGATAACCATGGCAATATACAATGTGAACTGGACCTACTGGTTCCTGATCATTGTACAAATTCAAAGTGTTAGAAGTTACCTTCAATCTCTTTCATGATGATTCTTGGCAGATGTACAACTTTGTATCGTAATTTGCTGTTTTCTATGGTCTCAACTTCCAGAAGCTCCCGTGTATTCCTTCTTATGTCTTCCTAATTGGTGAAGAGAGTGAAATTGGTCCCACATGACACTTAAGAAAAAAGTTGCTCTAGGGACTTTGAATGCAATGTATTGAAACAACTTAACTCCTACACAAAAAAAATCAAAGGAACTGATAATATTCCTTCAGTTACCCAGAAAATTCTGGATGGATATGGAGAGATTCCTGCATCCAGTAATCCATAACGTTTGATAATCCATCCCATCACCACCCAATAACCTATGATTAAAAATATTAATATTATACTGTACTAGCTGGTACCCGCGACTTCGTCTGCGGTGATTGTAGAAGTGGGTATATAGAGGCGCGGGTAAGGTTTTCGTAGTGTCTATAAGGTATGGGATATGAAATGTAACTTTGTATCTTGTTGTTGCTGTAATTCAGAGAATACGTGAGACTTTTGTGTTGAAGGTAATTTGTATTTGAGCTGCTATACGGTGTTGTGAGAAACTTTACATAGTGACTTTGGGACAGAAGTATTTGAAGTTAACCCTTTGTCGCCGATGGCATTTTTTGATTTTCGTTTTTGACTCCCCTCCTTCTAAACCCCATAACTTTTTTATTTCTCCGCTCCCAGAGTCATATGAGGTCTTAATTTTTCCTGGGACAAATTTTTCTTCATGATGCCACCATTATTTATTCTATATAATGTACTGGGAAGCAGGGAAAAAATTCAGAATGGGGTGGATTTGAAGAAAAAATGCATTTCTGCGACTTTCTTACGGGCTTTGGTTTTATGGCATGCACTGTGCAACCAAAATGACATGTCCCATGTATTCTGTGTTTCGTTACGATTCCGGTGATACCAAATTTATATGGTTTTATTTACATTTCGACCCCTTAAAAAAAGGCAAAACTGTGTTATAAATTTTTTTTTTGAAAAGTCGCCATATTCCGACAGCCATAACTTTGTTATACGTCCGTGTACGGGGATGTATAGGGCGTCTTTTTTTGCGGGACCGGGTGTACTTTGTAGTTCTACCATTTTCGGCAAATGTTATTGCTTTGATCACTTTTTATTCAAATTTTTATCAGAATCAAAACAGTGAAAAAACGGCGGTTTGGCACTTTTGACCATTTTTCCCGCTACGGCGTTTACCAAACAGGGAAAATATTTGTATAGCTTTGTAGAGCGTGCGATTTTGGACGCGAGGATACATAACATGTATGTGTTTCACAGTTTTTAACTACTTTTATATGTGTTCTAGGGAAAGGGGGGTGATTTGAATTTTTAATCCTTTTTATTTGTTTTTATATTTTTTTTCCTTTTTTTTAAACTTTTTTTTTTGCATTTATTAGACCTCCTAGGGGTATTGACATGGGTGGGCGGTGTCGCGGATTGTCAGAGCGGTGGGGGTCGGCAAACATGGCTGCTCCGGAGCGTTAAAGAGAGCCTCCTGGAGTATCGGTAAGGTGAGGGGCAAAGTGGTAAAGTATATGTAAATGAGATTGTGTGGGGTTAGGGGCGAGGCTGTAGAGGGCAATATGAATTTTGTGGCTTGCTATGGTCCAAAGTGTGTGAGATTGCAGAGATGGTGGTGTGAGTTTGGGTTTTGTGGGGGTCCTGGCACAAACGTATGTGCGCTATTGTGACGAAAAGTAGCCTATTGCGCAATCGGGTGTATTAACTATGTTTGTGGAAACTTTCAGCCAAATCGGTCGAGCGGGTTTTGCGTGATTGAGGAACAAACATCCAAACACACAAACACCCAAACTCACAAACTTTCACATTTATAATATTAATAGGATGACTGCACATTTAGGGTGCATTCAGACTACGTAACGCCGGGCGTGTATGAGAGCCGTACACGCTGGCATTATGGCAGACTGCCGAACACTTTCCATTCACTTCAATGGGAGCGCTCGTAAACGCCGCTGTTACGAGCGCTCCCATTGAAGTGAATGGGAAGTGTTCGGCAGTCTGCCGTAATGCCGGCGTGTACGGCTCTCATACACGCCCGGCGTTACGTAGTCTGAATGCACCCTTAAAGTGCTTTTCAAACAGAATGTTTTACACTACATGTCTCTCCTTGCAGTTTAAATACTATGTACTGGTCCATTCTTACCAATTCTTTTACAGCATCTGCCACAGCCAACAAGTGTTGTACAAAGTCTTCATCTAATGCTGGATCTTTGTGTCTTATCTGTTTCTCTATAACAAGAGTACAATACGTGGTTAGTAAAAGGGTTTACAGCATTTGGCTAAATAACAGCAGAATTTACTATTCTTGTTTTTTCATGCAGCCTGCTCTGTGTATAGACTTCGATATGGGAGCTGCTAAAAGCCAGAAATAAAAATCATGTTATAAAATTAAAAAAAAACAAAAAACAAAAACAAAACACTTTCTTGCAATTCTTGTTGGATATTTGGTAATTTTGCAGCTCTTTTTGCGCTAAAGTCAGCAGAGCATTGACAAGAAATTGGATTAAGGTTAAGGCCGTCCCGCAGCAAAAAAGCACTGTGGGATAAAACACGGCAGCAATGCATCGTGGTTCTTCCTGCAGCGATTTAGACAAAAAGTTTGCAGAGGTTTTCTCTGCTGACTTTCTATTTCAATTATACTGTATCTATGGAGAATTTGCCGGCATTTCCATAGGTATAATTTGGAAATCGTGGTGTGCCCACATCGCGTTTTTTACCGCAAAGAATCCCATCCACTGTGCCCTGACTGTAAAATGCCACGATTTTTCCCACAGCGTTTCCACCACAGGCAAATCACAGCGTTTACATCCCGTGTGGGCCTGGCCTAAAGAGGTTATCCTTAGGATAGGCCATAAATATATGATTGGTGGAAGGCCAACAGCCAGCCCCTGCTCAGATCAGCTGTATGTGGCTGCATTCAACGCCTGTACCATACACAGCACAGAGCTGGTTGGCCAAGCGTCATCATTACAGTTCAGCTTCCACTGACCTCACTCCACTATACAGGGACTGGAGCCAACTACTACTACTACTGTCTATATTAGGAATGCTGTAAGCAAACCCTAACCTAGCTGATCCATATGGGAAGATCCAGCATGTTGGCCCTCACCGATCAGATATTTATGGCCCATCCCAAAGATGGGCTATAAATAAAAAAAATTCTGGACAACCCTTTTAATGTGTAACCACCCTATGTGTGAACAAAGCCTTAGTTTTATCCTGCGCATTAAATCCCCTTTGTTGAGCATATTTTTGGGAGTTATTTTTTTCTTATTTTTTTAATCTATCGCTAGGTTCACACCTGCGTTCTACTCTCCGTTCTGTGCTTTCCGTCTTCTGCATGCCAGAAGACGGAAAGCACAGACCGGGTCCGGCTGTGAGCGTTTTATGCTCTCCGGCGCAAAACCAGATTTTTTAATCTGGACACAGAGTACTGCATGTCCGACTCTGTGTCCGGATTAAAAAACCCGGTTTCGCGGCGGAGAGCGCAAAACGCTCACCGCCGCACTCCTGCAGGTTTCCGTCTCCTGCTCTGTTTTATGCAGGAAACAGAAACCTGCAGTACGGAGAGCAGAACGCAGATGTGAACGAGCCCTATGCTGAAAAAAACGCTTTGTTTTCCCCATAGACTTATATGGAGGAGGCAAAAAATCTGTGAAAAATGCAAATGTTTGTTGTCTTGTTTGTGCATCTGCGGACATGTAAGGCTGGGGCCACACGGGACGTAAACGCCACAAATCACGGCGTTGTACAGTGCAGGCAAAGTGGATGGGATTCATGCGAATCCCATCCCCACTTTGCGGAAAAGATTGCAGCGCGGACACGCCATGATTTGCAAAGCCATTGCAGCTTTGCAAATTGCATGTCAATTATATCTACAGAAATACTGGCGGCATTCCTGTAGATATCATGTTAAGAGAAAGTCCGCAGAGGAAAACTCTGTGAACTTTCTCTTAAAAGCGCTGCGGAAAGAACCGCAATGCAATCACGCCGCAGTTCTTTCCACAGCACTTTAGCACTGCGATTGTGGCCCGTGGGGCCTTAGCCTAAGGTCGTGTTTTTCAGACAGCATCCTACCATGTTCATTTGCAGGTGGTCTGGTATCTGTGGTTGATCTCCTTTTAATGTTTGTGAAAATCAGACAGATCAACATATTTTTTTTTCTATCTTTTTTTTATATTTTCTAGGTCTCTGTGTCCTTGAAAAATAGATGACAATAGGATGTTACCTGTTTTTATAACGAGCCCATAGACTTTCATTAACGTGATGCATCATCATCAGTGAATAAAAAAAATAGACGTACTGTCTGCAAAAAGACACCGATGTCTGAATAAACACTGAAATGAAAACGTTGAAACAAATGGGTGTGTATGGAAACCTTATTATGGGGATAATGTCTATCCTTAGGGAGAGACCACCTTCTCAGGTGTGTGGAGACTTATACAGCCATAGTTGCTCCACTGCAAGGGAACATGGGAAGAATATGGAAATCTGTCTCCCAAGATGTAAACAGGGAGACAGTGCCTCTGTTATGCTGCCCTCTATAGCAAGCACCCTGAACAACATGCCCGACTTCCCAGAAGCCTTCACTGCATGATGCCTCTCCCTAAGGATAGACGTTATCCCCATAATCTGGTCTCTCAGCCTCTCACTTAAACCAAATCAATTCTCTCTAGGCTGCGCTGGTAATGTCCAAAGAGACAGAAACGGTGCCGTCCGCAGTTGAGAAACTGATTTGGTTATAACCTCGTATCTTGCAGTGAAGGCTTCTGGGAAGTCGGGCATGTTGTTCAGGGTGCTTGCTATAGAGGGCAGCATAACTGAGGCACTGTCTCCCTGTTTACATTTTGGGAGACAGATTTGCATATTCTTCCCATATGGAAACCTTAGTAATTTTACATCCCATTTTCTTCTAATAGGGACATTATTGTGTTTTTTTTTTTTGTTTGTTTTTTTCACTCAAGTCATTTTTATCAGGTTTTCAAAAAAAAAAAAAAAAATAGGTAGGTAGAACCCCGCTCTCCCCAAAAAATTGTACAAAAGTACCAAAAATCTGACCCAACTTTTTCCCCTGCCCATCCTATCCCCTTTTCCATTATATTTCTATTAAGACTTAGTACACACAGCCCCTGTGCATTAATCTATAGCTCCTAATGTATACCGTAATGGTTTAATGCAACACCATTGACCTGATGGAAAAAAGAAAAATGGCTTTTTTAAATCCATATTTTGGTGTACAATAAAATGCATTTTCCTATACAGAGTCACCAAAAAACCCTCACATGGTATATAAGATAAGATAAAATAATCCTTTAATAGTCCCACAATGGAGAAATTTCAGTGATACAGGTTCATAGATGGTACAGTAGTATAGGCATGTATATATGTGTTTACAAGTCCATATGACTGAGAGATGGATCACTGCGCTGCAATAGCGGCGGCGAGTTTCTGCATGGGGCTAGTCCCTGCTACCAGCTCCACGTAAAAACTGCAAATGGTACCTCAGTGAAATCTGAGGCTCAGCCCTGTTTTTCTGCTCTTTTTCTACGTGTATATCCGCCATAAGTATTGGCTTTTAATGGGGACACTCTCTGACCAGCAATGCTGTTGGGGCACCATGACTGGCAATGCTTGTGAAAACTGTTATTGTGAAGGGGGCGCTCTAGCTTATATGGGTTATGGGGCACTGTGTGGCCTCTGTCTGGTTGGAGATATAGAAAATGGTGGAAATATGAGAGGATGTCATATGATGAATGACTGACTCTGTGAGTGTACCCAGGAATACAGCATATACACAGACTAGTGCCCGCACTATGTGTCCCCGGTCTGGTCAGTCAGTGTACAGTCCTCTACACATATACCGGCGTCGTTCACAGCACTCCATGTTTGCACGGTGGTAAATCACTGCGTCTCCTCAGCCGGCACTGCTACCTCACCTACTTCCATGAAATGATCCAAGACCACGGACACCGCCTCGCAGTCCGGCACTGACAGAGCCGCACTCATGATCCGATCTCCTCCGGGAGCTTTTCTTTCCAAAAATCAGGCCCTATTTGCTCCAGAGCACACAGGGTTACTATGGAAATCAGACGCCACAAACATCACACCACCCTGCTGTAGGCGGTGGAACAGTCTGGCGTCGTGTAATTTGTATAGAAGTAGACCGTACCAATGCTGTTTAAGGGGAGGAACGACGTCTCCTTTTCTTACCTTTATTCTCGAGCACTTATCTTGCAGAAAACTAGCCATTTGCCTTAAACAGCGCAGCACATTTTGGCAGTGAGGTCTTTGTAAACTCTGAACATCGTGGACAATATATATATTTTTTTTTTTTTGGGGGGGGGGGGGTTCATTTTGGCGCATATCACTTATTTTCATTTCTATACATGGGGAAAAGCAGAGAAATGAAGTGATTTAACCAAGGGGTTAATGTAATCTAGTCAGGGGAGTAACTATAAGGGGTGTAGAGGTGCAGTCACTACCCTCTGCCACAGTTTTACATGGCACACTAAGGTACCATTTACACGGAGGAAAATGGCACCTTATTTGGCGCTGAATTTTCAGCACTGAAAAAAAAGCCTCCCATTGACTTCAATGGGTGGCACTACCCTTTTTTCCGCTAGAGGAAAATTCCGCTAGTGGAAAAAAAGCTAGCAGAACCTATTGAAATCAATGGGAGACTTTTTTCCTGAAAATTCAGCGCCAAATAAAGCGCCATTTTCCTCCGTGTGAATTTAAAGGCTACCAATCCTTGTCCATTCTGATCTGATCAGTTTCCATGATTGATAGCAACAGAAAACTTTATATGCTATGTGGGGCCGTAGTCTAAAAGTGCATCAAATTTCTCATTAGACTTGTAGTGCAGTTTAACCCCTTGACAACATCTGAGTGACTGTTAGCACTATAAATATGTTACACAGAAGCAAAGCAAAAAAAAAACCACTGTGATACTGCTTGTGTAAACTATTCCACCCCATGTCTTCAATGCTGTCCCTACCTGTTATATTACTTTTTGATGCTATTATGGTTCCCGTACGGTGTGACTGTGGGAGCCATTCAGCTCATATGAGAGCCTGGAGTCTTGTGAAGGCCCCCAGACCTGTCATAGGAATAGAACTATTGAGGCTTTCCTGTGTCCCTCAGGGCTCGTTCACATCTGCGCCCGGTCTCCATTCTGCAGGTTTCCGTTTCCTGTACAAAACAGAGGCAGGAGACGGAAACCTGCAGGACTCTTTCATACTCATTCATTTGAATGGGTTTGAAAGATGTCCGGCCGTGAGCGGCAGTGAGCGTTTTATGCTCTCCGCCGCGAAACCGTTTTTTTAAAGTCGAATATGCAGTACTCTTTGTCCGATTTTAAAAAAAACGGTTTCGCGGCGGAGAGCATAAAACGCTCACCACCGCTCACGGCCGGACCCGCTCTGACAGCTTTCCGTCTTCTGCATGCAGAAGACGGAAAGCTGAGACCAGAGACCAGAACGCTATTGTGAACCTAGCGTCAGTTGTATTGCAGTCTATGGTACAAACAATCAAATGATAGTCAATTTTTTTCACCATTTTGGCTAGCCAAAAAGAAACTACATTTTGCGCTGCGAAATAAGACACTTTACGCACCACCAAACATGGAAGTTTTTTTGCATTTATCGTAGTTTTGGATTTTTGTAAAAGTATTATACCAAAAAGAGCTGCAGGAAAAAACACAGCAAAAACACATCTGCAGCTCTTTTCATAGGAAGTCTGTAGAGTTTTCCTTTGTGGACTTTGTGCTTCAATTATACCTATAGGGAAACCACCAGCGTTTCTATAGATATAATTGACATGCTGCGATTTCCAAAAACGCAGCAGTTTTGGAAATTGCAGCATTTTCGCTCCCAGTATTTTTCCGCAATGAGTGGATGGGATTTGCAGGGACTGGAAAACATTCCGGTTTTTGCCGCGGCGTTTACGCCACGTGGGGATTCAGCCTAAATTAGATATTGCAGTCAATGTGCTGACCCAATGAATATAAGGAACATGTCATTTGTACTGCACAGCAGGCAGTTTTCAAACCCATTCATTTGAATGGATTTGCAAAGTGTCTGCCGTGAGCGTTTTCTGCTCGCCGCGGCGAAACCGTTTTTATTTAACCGGACACAAAGGCGGACATGCAGGACTTTGAGTCCGGTTTTTAAAAAAAACGTTTCGCTGCGGAATGCAGAAGACACTTATGGGCGCTCACCGGCGAACACTGAATGCCGGGTTTCCGTCTTCTGCCGATAGAAAACGGAAACCTGCAAAACGGAGATCGGCACTGGTGTGAACCCGCCCTAAATTAGACTAGCCAGAATCTCATCCACCTTTCAGGTAATGTAAAATGCAGTAATACGGTTTCAGGGTTTCAGCCTTAGGCCAGGGCCCCACATGACGTAAACGTAAACCACATATTGCAAACAAATACATGCATTGGAAATGCTGTGATTTCCAAAACCGTTGCGTTTTTGGAAATTGCAGCATGTCAATTATAGGGTGCATTCACACTACGTAAACGGCAGCTTATTCTGAACGTAAAACACGATCAGAATAAGCGGCATATAAAGCAGTTCCATTCATTTCTATGGGAGCCGGCATACGAGAGCTCCCCATAGAAATGAATGGGCTGCTTTTTTTACTACGAGCAGTCCCATTGAAGTGAATGGGAAGTGCCCGCGTGTACGGCTCGGCATGAGCAGAGCTAGCCGTACACGCCAGCACATCCCATTCACTTCAATGGGAGTGCTCGTAGTGAAAAAAGCAGCCCATTCATTTCTATGGGGAGCGCTCGTTTGCCGGCTCCCATAGAAATGAATGGGAACTGCTTTATACGCCGCTGATTCTGAACGTGTTTTATGTATTATGAGTTTCTGCAGTATTGGAGGTTTGTATTACAAGGTTCTTCAGCAGCAGAAGGGTGAACTAACAGGTTCTGCTACATTTAAAGGTTATGTCCGAACCCAGATTGATTTTTCATACTAATGATCTATCCACCCTATAGATAATCAGTACATGACCTGTCGGGGTCTGACAGTCTCTGGGTGCTGGAGGCTGCTAGTGGATGTGCAACACATGCAGCACTGCTCCTATTAAAGTAAGATGAGTGGTGCAGCAGCCTCTTTAAAAGAGGACCTTTCACCAACTGGGGCACATGCGGTTTTATATACCGCTAGAAAGTCGACAGTGCACTGAATTCAGATTTATTACTGCTTACAGACGGGCAAATCTCTGAAGATTCATTTCCTTCCCGTGTTCGACGGGCGCTCTGCTGTAAGAGTACCAGTCGCTCTCCTGTGAGAGTACCAGTCGCTCTGAGGCATGTAATTGAATACAGGTGAGTACAAATGTTTTTTTTTTTTAATTTTTGTTGCCTCTCCTGGGCCTCCACCCATTATACTCTAGGGTCTGAAGAGACCCCAGAGTATATTAATTTACAGCAATGTATGTCTTGGTGGCCATTTAGGTTAATCCAAGATGAATCTCAAATTGTTCAGATTTGTTAGAAAGCAAACAATTTGGAATATTTGGGTTGAATCGGGTTTGTTATAAAGAGATTCGCCAATCCTTAACACTGCTCCTACGTGGCATAATTATTTAGATGACATTTTGGACCTGACAGACTCCCTATAAGGCAACACTCTGGTAAATATTTTTATTCTGCGGCCCATTAGTTCTGGCATAGAGATGTCCGCAGAACAGTGAGTTCACTAACCTGGTGTACTCATCATCTTATATGGCTGGGAATGTTCTCCGTCAGGTCGTGTGATGGGCAGACTGACCTGCAGTCTGACAAATATATGACTGAAGACATTATCAAACCTTATAAATACACTGGATGACTGAACTCACCCTTCTGCCCAGTACTAATAGTAAAGTTCACTGGAATGTAGCTTTAGGCTGAGGCCCCTCGTTGCAGATACACATTTTTTGTTGTTGCAGATTTTGCTGTTGTTTTTTGAGCCCAAGCTAGGAGTTGATTGCGTAGAAGTACTTCCTGTGTGCATGGGATTAGCCAGACTCCCATCCACTTTTTAGGTACTGTAAAACACAGCAATTTTTGCCACAGCATTCTCACCACTGTCAGAATGCTGCGTTTTCTCTACGTGGGGTCCTGCCTTAAAGGGATTCTACCACTAAAACACTTTTTTTTCTAGTTACCACGTCGGAATAGCCTTTAAAAAGGCTATTCGTCTCTTACCTGTGGAAGTGCTCTCCGCCGCGCCGTTCGTTCAAAATACCGGTTTGTACCGGTATGCTAATTAGTTCTCTCGCAGCGATGGGGGCGTCCCCATCGCAGGAGCAGCGATGGGGGCGTCCCCATTGCAGCTCGAAAACCGACCGCAGCGCCGCCTCTCTGGTCTTCGGTGTCCTCCCCTTGCCTCTTCAGCGTCTGTCGGACGCCTGCGCAGTATGCTCTCTGTTCGGCGAAGATTGCCGAACGTACTGCGCATGCGCGAAAGTGCGGTGCCCGCACTATGTGATCATTGTGTGCAGAACTTTACAGTATCTAGAGATTTCACTCCGCCTGAAGAGTCATTCTATTCTAGTCTCCTCTCCTGCCGTGTTGGCAGTTCATTTGAATTCCAATAAAGAGTTGGGGTCTCCACATACCAGAATTATTTGTCATGATAGGGGTGCATCCCTTTTATTTAAAATATCATTATGGTGATCTCATATTCCGCACAGAAACTCGTGTTTGGCCTTGCCAGTATAGTCCAAAGGACTCCACACTAGCCAAGTACACTACAGACAGGGTCCTTTAGTTTATTAAATCCTTTATAGTGAATTGTTTCCTTGTTGAGGAGCTCATGAAAACTCAAGATCTGGTCACACATTAGATAAGTTAGGAAACCTGTATGGTTTCTGGATAGCTAATTTCCCTGTTGTGGAGGAGGGGTTTAGTGGCTTCTGACAAATCAGTCTTTTATACTTTACCCTTTACATTATTGGTGGTTCCTCACTCAGCACCTGTTTTAGATCTTCATCCTGTAGAACATCCCAACATTGTTCCAATATACTTTTAATTTCCATATGGGCATCTTCAAAAGTCCAGTTAACTCTGTCTCCATCTCAGTTTCCCTGTCTCCATCTCAGTTTTTGGCAGAAGAAGAGACTTCCTACCTTTCTTTATTGCTGTTTCAGAACCTTATCTGGTTACCATTGAGTCCTAAATCAGGCCCTGAGATCATTTATTTGTTTCAAAAAAGATGTCTTCACGCATTTCTTCCTGAGGCAGGGATATTTACCCCTTTGCATCCCCCTCTTCAGGGAGTAGGGTTGCACACCTCAAGAGGCTGTTTGTAGCAGTCACTTTACAAAATGCTTCCATCTTAATAAGGACAACTAAAAAAGGAAACAACTTCACTGTAAGGGCTCGTTCACCTCTGCGCTGGCACTCCTTACTTGAGGTTTCCGTTTCCTGCCTAAAACAGAGCAGGAGACGGAAACCTGCAGGAGACTTTCTCACCCATTCATTTGAATGGGTGAGAAAGCTGTCCGGCCGTGAGCGGTGGTGAGCGTTTTGCGCTCTCCGCCGCGAAACCGGGTTTTATAATCCAGACACAGAGTCGGTCATGCAGTACTCTGTGTCCGGATAAAAAAAATCCGGTTTCGCGGCGGAGAGCCTAAAACGCTCACCGCCGCTCACAGCCGGACCCGGTCTATGGTTTCCGTCTTCTGGCATGCAGAAGACGGAAACCATAGAACGGAGACCCCGAACGCAGGTGTGAACCTAGCGTCATCATGATTGATGTCTCTCACAAACTCAGAAAAGGTCTTCCCTGTGACTTGTTATAGCACGAAAATGTCATTGGCGTACCTTATCCAGAGGAAGATATAATCCTGCTATCAGCTGAAGTTCTCTAAGAAGACCACATTGGTGTCCTACAAGCCCAGGAGCAAATTTACATAAGTTGTGACATAAGGACTGCCCACGATGGCGTACGTGAGCTTGTGGTAGTATTGGACAAAGAAAATGAAGAAGTTCTTAGACTGAACCCTAATAGTTCTAGCGCAAATCGATTTTGTACAGAAAGGTGAGGTTCCCTGGTGTTCAGGAAACTCCTTACAGCCATCAAATCCAGATAATGATGAACTGAACTGTAAAGAGCCTCAAAATCATTGTTTTGTCCAACCATGTTCCTTTTAGTTTAAGAAGTAAACTGGCGGTGTACCCTGATATAGCAGGGTAATCTTTCATCAAAGAAATTCAGTATAGCATCAATGTAAACCCCAATATTTCGGGCAATGCTTCCAACTCTGAAAACACCCTCTAACTCCATAGGAAACAGACCATAGCACCCTTCAAACTTGGGTATCTTCTGCTGGACCATTGTTGTGTACGAGCCTGGCCCCTCCGGAGGATCCTCTCGTGCTCTGGTGGGCCAGTTTGACACTTACTAAATTCCTCCCATTAAAGCTATTAATGCATTCTCTCTGGTTAAAGTTGAGATTATAGCGCCACATCCACAAGTGAGCACTATATTAAACATAAAAAAGGAACACAGTGATATACTGAAATGGTGACTAATAAGCACAAGAAGGTAATATCACAAACTATACATATTACATTTACACCCCAAAGATGCCAGTGAACATCTAAACAAGGCAATGCTTTTTAATTGTTTTTATACAGCCATTCTGCTATTTTAATTAACAAATGCATCCCAAAGCCTGTACAGAATAACCACCCTGGGGGTGTGTGAGACATCATTGTGTTGATACTAGGAAAACATGATAATTAAATTTGTTTTGCCTAAGCTACAGCATTAATAATGCATTGCGATCTGCCAGCGACCTTACGAGACTTCGATATACTGGATTGAGGCCAGTTGTGGCTGTAATAAAATCTTTTGCACTATTTATTAGGGTTTAGTCCATTGTTACCACGGATGGTCAAGGTTTATGATTAATTTCCATGTGTGTAACCTTTACAGTGGTTCAGTGATTCGTATAGATGGTTACAAAATTTCGAGGACTTAGAGATCTGAGTTCTCAGTTTTAGAGTCGCAGGGGTGTGTGCTGCATGATTATTATTATTATAGATTCACTGGAAGTTTACAAATGACATGTAAATTATGTCCCAGGCAGTGACAACAAAGGGTTCCACCTGTTCACTGGTACTAGACTGTTACTAGTACTGGACAGTAAGAATGGAGCCACTGCCATTGACAGCCGATCCTTTTTCTATTCTCTCCATTCATATCACAATACAATAACGGCAAGAACAGTTAGTTACACAAGATCAGTCCCATGCTATCGTAAGACCATACAGTTTTTAGTCAGAGGGTTATGTAACAGTGGGGTGCAGTAAATAATTTTTTGTACATTTTTCCAATTTACTTTGGCCTTCTTTGTTTTATTTCCATATATAGGGACTCTTAACCATAAATTATTTTTCTAATGGAAGGACTTGTTTTCCCCATGCGTCATTGATGTTGCCAGTGTCCCCTGCTGTCCTCTACTTACTAAGATATTGGAAATGCAACTCCAGGTGTAGCTAGTAGTAACAGTGATTGGCTGGGAGCATATCTTGTGTGAGGAGAAGGGCCAGATAATAGAGACCAGTGGAGGAACTGGGCAGAATTAGAAAGAACAGGAGGGTATGGGGTGAGTATTCTTTGTTCTATTTCCTAAGCTATTCTGAGCTCTTTGTAACATATTTTTTGCCACTGGATAACATCCTTATCCAGGATAGCATTGCCCTACATTTAATATACTTGTAAATTTGAGGTTCACAGAACACATTTCTACAAAATTGTATCGAAAACCATTAATAAATTTGTTTAAGAGCATGTACACCAGTTTTTTACTGCACGTTAAATGTATTCACATGTAGGTCATCTGTGTCTTAGTTCTGCCCCTTTCACTGTGAAACATAATGAGGTATATCTCAGATATGTCATACATAAATGTCTGATAGATGCAGGTCACATCTCTGGCTCCCTAGAACAGGCAGTGGGGACAGCTAGACTTGGTTAGATTTGGTTTAGCACGGGGTGGCTCAGTGGCTAACACTTCCCCCCATGTTTGCATGAGTTTCCTCCCACATTCCAAATACATACTGATAGGTAAATTGGCTTTCTGTAAAAACAACTGACCCTAGTGGGTGTTGGAGATGATCTTCTGTATGATAGCCACTAACTCCTTATGCCCCCTACAGTTTTAGTCCACTGTGTCTTAGAGTTGTGCAATTTTTTATTTATTTATTTTTTTATACTGGTCAACATCCAATAAAATAAATACATACATATATACGTGGATTGTCTGTGTTAAGGTGTTGGGTGGGGTACCTGAGGAGTGGAAGGACAAAATGCACACTTCAATAGGCAGGGTTCACAGTCATTAGAATTAGAATCTTTTTATTGGTTAAAAGCACAACGCATTTCGGGATTTTTATCCCTTTCTCAAATGCATGAAAAAATTAATTCTGTTGAATTCTAAAAAGGATGTGCCTTGAAACACAGGTGAGTCTGTGTAAAGGGGCAGAAGTTAAAAACAGAGTTGACTTACCAAAATGCATAAGTTGGAGAGGAGAGCGAAGGCTGCATCAGCATTTGGGAGAGCGCAGGTAGAAAGGAAAATGTGCCATCTTTATCACTTGAAAGGGGCAGAGATCAAAGAGGGAGGAACAAGACACATGATCTACTGATCTGGAACACCTCTGTTAGATAGCGCTGCAGCTGCCTGGCACATTTACTAATGACTGATTTTGAGATGTGATAACCTGTCTGGCATATTTACATTTCAGTCATTTGTAAGTGTGCTATCGGTACTGGTACCGTAGCTCTTCACCGTCAGAAAGGCGTTTCTGACAGTCAGTCAGGAACGCCCTTACTCACTGCAGTGCCTATGAGAGCAGTGAGGAACGCCCCCCCAGTACTCGTCTATGGATGAGTACGATCAGGAGGGGAGGGAGCATTCCTCACCGCTCTCACAGTACAGCGCTATAGGCACTGCAGTGAGGAAGGGCGTTCCTGACAGACTGTCAGAAACACCCTTCTGACAGTGAAGAGCTACGGTACCAGCACTGATAGCTCTTCACCTGGGGCACAGAACATGAAAGCCGATAGTGCGCAGTTCAATTCAGTGCACTGTCGGCTTTCTAGCGGTATATAAAACCGCATGTGCTCCAAGTGGTGAAAGTCCTCTTTAAGTGACAGTAAGGCTGAGTTGGAACCCCCGTTCAAAGTACAGGTCAACCCAGAAATAAATAAATGGATGAATAGATAGATAGATAGATAGATAGATAGATAGATAGATAGATAGATAGATAGATAGACAGAATGCTGTTTTATATACACTAGGATTTGTGCCGGCAGCCCATAGAAATATAAATGATCAGATCCAATATACACAGTGAGAGCAAATGGAAAACACAAAACCTTGGCAAGAATCAATTTTTATTCCCATTTGTATTTAAATATTTTGGTTAGGAAACCAGCACATAGATACAGTGAATATGTTATCTGCGCCATTAATAACTGTTGTCACCATCAAGAACTTCACTGGGTTGTTTCATCTGTCAGGACTGGTATGATGTGTTTTGGCAAAGTTTTACAAGCTCAACAAAAAGAGAACCTTATACACTTAGTGACATTTTATTTATGCATTCAGTGTCAAGTACATAATAAGTGCAAATATTCAGAGTCCATAAGTCCGCTAGGAACTACAGAGAATGGATTACAAATCGTAATAAACCGAACGAGCTGGACCTGTCTACCATACATGTAAATCTGTTATCCCCATCCCTTACAACAGGAGTACTGCAAGTTGAATTCATACAAAAACGGAGAGAAGTACCGCACACTGATTTCACTTGTGCTGGAAAACACGAAACATTAGTCTACAGTTCTACGTATATATATATTTATATAATTGAAATAACTCCAACCAGCGGGCCCAGAGACAATGAAGCAAGTCTGTTCTATTGCATCAATGCCCTAAGCATGAAGCCCTAGCCGCACGTCACATTAAGTTATAGAAGCGCTGCCAAGAATAGCAGAAAAAACACTAAAAATAATAATAAATAAGAAATTAAAGAAATTTTTTTTACTTAGGCTTCCAACATCATGCACTTTTAAGCAACACAAAAAAGAAACACATCTAGTACACTTTTTGTATCTCTTCACTATACTTTAGTGCTTGACACGGCTGATTGCAAGTATTCTAATAGCATAGAAGCAGGTTCACAAGGGCTGCTCCTAGATTTTTTGGATGTTTCCATAAACACAGAGTGTTGAAAAGAGAATGGTGCAATAAATCTGTAAGTAAAGTGTAGAACACAGCTGTTTCCACGTTAGACTCCACAATTTACCAAGAATTGACTGGACTAGATAGACTATTTATTCTTTCTGTTTTGCACCAGGAATTTTAGCTTGAATTCTGCAAATAGAAAAATAGTAAAATATGTTTTAGTTCATGACATCATAGGTCTACTTTTTTTTTTACACACAATTTTAAGATGTTGAAATAATGCTCTCAAGCCCTTTACCACCACCTTGAGCTCACTTGGCCAGAAAGCTGTCTATTACCCATGGCTCTCCAGCTGTTGTGAAAATACAACCCCAAGCATGCTGTGAAATGTGATGTCACAACAGCTGGAATGTCACAGATTAGAGACCACAAATTTAGAAGAATCACATGACACAAACTTGTTACTGAGTCCTTTAGCTTTTCACAAGATCCCTTGGTTGAACTTGGTGGATTTGTGTCTTTATTCAGCCGTTCTATGTAAGGGTCCCTTCACACGGCGTAAGTGCACTTCCCATTGTTCCTGGTGGAATTGGAACCCAGGACCCCAGCACTGCAAGGGCAAGGCGGCAGTGCTAACCACTGAGCCACTGTGTTGCCCACCCGTGTTGTTATTGACAGGCACACATCCACTTTGAGATGGTGGTCCATGACTGGAATATGCTGTTTGACTGGCTGTGCCATCTACAGTTGCGATTAGTGGCTCCATATCTGGCAGGATGGAATTAAAATACGGACTTCTTTACATTTTATACATCAAGAATCATAATGACACTAAAGTGCCTGTATATATAGACAGTGCCTTAGCACAGGGTGTAACATCATACTGCAATTACACAAGGATGTTGAGGCTCAGTCCATGGAGGAAACCTAACTTGAAACTTCCTCCTCCCAGAGGAAATGGTGATCTACCTACACTAGCTAAAGGTAGAAGCAATGTGTTCCACACAACACCATAAAACCTCAAACAACTACAGGGCCTACATAAGTTGCCAGCAAAGAAATACCTAGACACAAAGTGATAGGACAGAGAAGATCACAGATTAACCACAACATATGTCATACCAAAATCGCTCTAATACACTCTTAGGAACCCAACCCTAGGGAGCTACTTAAAGGGTTATTTATTCTTCACCACCTACAGAGCCTTCAATATAACTAGCACACTTGTTCCTGACTCCTGGGCCCACAAATGCTAGTTTTGTTCAAATATTTATGACAAAGCTCTATAACTGCAGTATAGCACTTGTGAATGAGGGGGCCTAGAGGTTCTACTGCCCTATAAGATGACACAAGGGCCCAGGAGTATCTTACTTCTGTACCACCAATATCTACAACTCTGCTGGTCCCAGAATGGAGTTTGGAATTCATGTAAAAGGTTTCTTCTTAATTATAATTGTAGAGACTTTATATGTTCTAAAATCTAGAAATGCACCTCCATAGTGTATGTTTAAAATCAGGAAAACGTATTTAGTCTGCCATAAGAGTTCAGCTATATTTTTGGCTTGTTGCAATGCTAAATACATTAGCCTTATAAAATCCTCTCGTTTCCTATAAATCTGTATTCAGCATATGAATGGTTGCAAAATGCAACACATTGACTTTAAAAGTTGCTGCAGGTAATATCTCTTAATGTATATATAGCAACATTTTCATAGATCATGTAATGGTTAAACCTATGATAAAAGGGCATAAAGAAATAAACATTTATAGAAACATATTATCTTACTTTGCCACAATTGTGTTCATGTTTGTCCTCACCAGTCCCAAATACTGGTCAATTTGTGCCTAGAAAAGGAAAATCTCAAGTTATTATTCCGTTATACTTGCAAACAGATGCTATGAACGCAAAATGGTTCTTACCTGGTACTTGTCATATACGGCTGGGAGAGAGAACATTGATACCACAGCTGTATAACAATAAATAGAAAACATATATCAGTTTGATTAAAAAAATTATGTATATATATATATATATATATATATATATATATATATATAATTTATTTATTTTACATTAAAAGTTATTATTTAATGCACCATTAGCATGGCCCTGTTTTCGATGGATTCTTCCAAATCTAATTTTTATAAATATTATTTCAGTTAAATGTTTCATGCTTTTGCATCTAACTACCTATCATTATTGATCACACAAAAGCACATGAGCATAGCTAACAAAAAATTAAAATTGCTACTATCACATAGGATGGAGCAGCCTGGTCTCTATGTCATTGTCTGTGGTATTATAATTTAGCTTCATTCACTGTAATGAGGACATGCTGTAATATCAGACAAAGCCCAAGGATCTAATAATGGTATCAGAAAAGTTTCAGTCTGCAAACTTCCAAAATATTTTATTTTTATTAGGGTCTGTTAACAATTCAAACATGAGCTAACAGAATAACATAGAATGGATATGTGGTAACTACAGGTACAGATATTTTGAACTCAAAGATAGAATTTGGTAAAAAAAAATAGTATAAAATTTTATCACAAGTTTTTCCTTACCCATGATGAGGAGTGTAAGTCCATTGAATAGAGCTCCGACATATGTCAGCAGCCACATTAGTACAGCAAACTAGAAGAGGAAATAGCAACAATATTTTTAGGCTTATTTCATGGTACACATACTTTTCTAGGACAACAAAAGGCAGTTAAATGCCAAATTTTATGAATCTTCTATTTCAGCTTGTAAAAAAGATAGAAAGGGTCTTATGTTTGTGCGAATGCTCACCAGGAGTTGTCACCATACTGAGAAATAGCTATTCATGTTCTTTATTTTGCCCAGCTCTGTGCTGTATCTTTGGTTTAATGCTGCCAGAGCTTGCAGTAAATAAGCATGTAAAGAACTACACGTTCTCACTCATCTTGGAGATTGCTTCTATTCACATATTTGCTTGTATGCGTGCTATTCTGTATGTATTGTTCTGTAATTCCTCCCTGCATTCTCACACAAGTGAGACATCTCTGCTGTGCTGTTGCTCACTAGCCTCCACATCTGCTACTCAGCATGACAAACACACCAACTCCAAGGGGAAAAGGATGTATGAGAGTTTGGAAGCAGTGGAGATAACTGGCATGTGCTGTATGATGCCCTGTACATTAGCGAGACGTGATATAACCATGTGTCTAGAGTACAGGACTTCTCACAAGTAGGATATAAACACATGCATGTTAAGTGACTAATTGTACTGCATGTAAACCATGTGACATGTCTTAGATCATGTCATCAACGCATTAATAAATTCAGAGATTCATCTTATTTTTTCATCAATTCAATTAAATTCAATCTTAGTAATTGAAATAGGAAAATATAAGTGACTATAATTCACAATATCTTATTCCATAGATCGGGCATTGTGTCATAACTTGACCAGGATATTATTGAGCATATGATCAATGTACTACAGGAAAATGACTTATAACACGTATACCTTCAATGAATCCACAAGGTCCTGTACTAGGAAAAGTCTCCTCAGCTCCCTAACTATGCTATTTGTATACATCTGAAGGCAGTCCGTGTACTTCTGGATCTGTTCTTGAGAGAGGGAGATCTCAATGTCCAAGTAGTTTCTGCAAAATACCAAGAACCATTTTATTGACTTTAGGTAGAATTAATAACTCCTGAACATGTTACAAATAAAATACAGTGCGGTGTGTTAAGACAATGAAATGGCTTTATTGCTGTAATCCTATCGGATATTTGCATTAAAAAAATATGGTAGACCATTTCTGATGTAAAAGAGATAAAATCTTAATATCTTTCTTTATCCAATTCTACCTGCTCATCCCATATCAATAATAATAATAATAATAATAATAATAATAATACAAATTGTAAGGTTCAAGTACAGACAAAAATTTACAGAGTAATAAGTAAATTCACACAATGGGACTGAGGGCCCTGCTCACAAGAGTTTACAATCTATGAGGTAGAGGGGGTGACACAAGAGGTAGCAGGGGTAGCATAGGAGATAGCATTGCTTATATAATGGCCCAGCTGTTTTTGTGATAAATATTATTTTTATTACACATATAAATAAAGCTATATGAGCCGTCAGCAGCCAGCCTCCTTTTAGATGCAGATGGTAACTGAACATATAAGGTTACAGGCTCATAAGGCATCATGTCCTGTGGCATAATGCAGGAAAGTGAACAGTGGAGGTTTAGTTTTAGGGATTCTAACTGCAGAAGCCTTTAGATTAAGAATTGCCCGTCTGACAAGATCTTTCTTTAGTTTGCACTCGAAGCTGTAGAAATTGGGAGTTAATCTGATTGTCCAGCGTAGAGCATTCCAGAGAACTGGTGCAACTCAGGAGAAGTCTTGGATACGGGAGTGGGAGGTTCTGATATTAGAGGATTTTAGACATAGGTCATTGACTGAATGGAGAGTATGGGTTGGGTTATAGACAGAGATTAGGGAGGAAATGTAGGGAGGTGCAGCATTATGGAGAGCCTTGTGGATGTGGGTGATTAGTTTATTTAGAATTTTATAATGATAAGACAACCAGTGCAGTGACTGGCACAGACCGGAGGCATCGCTGTAGCGTCTAGACTGATAGATGAGCCTGGCCCCTGCATTCATAGATTGTACAGGGGAGAGTTTAGTAAGGAGTTACAGTAGTCAAGGCAAGAGTGAATCAGGGTGACAATAAGGGTCTTTCATGTTTCCATGGTAAGGAAAGGGCGGATTCATATCAATAAAAGAGTCTGCTTTTTTTCCAATATGCTGCCAATGCTGTCCATGGGCTGTATCTGTATTGCAGCTCATACTCATTTAAGTACTGGTAAATGAAATAGAACCACAGTACCAGACATCACATTACCCATGGACAAGAGTAGAACTGTTGGAACACTTATCTCATAAAACATATACTTTACAGACAAATGAAGGGATTTTAAATATGGTACACATTGAGATTCTTAAATTTACTCTTAGTCAACATCTGAGACATACATAGCAGATTAAGTTGGGGTTCCCTTTTAGCTTTGGTTAAGACTACCAAACCTCTAACCAACTGTGACAAGAGGAGTAGAAAGCAGAGTAGAGAGTAGTTCCAAGATCCGTTTTCACGTCAGAGGTCATAGCACATTTGTTTATTAGAGGCAGCCAATTGATTTCAATGAGTAGAGCGTAATGTTTCATTTTTCCAGTAGTGGTGTTTAAGAAGAACACTTGACTTTTGGGTTCCTTTATAGATTACATCTAAATAACTGAGGCCCAAAGAGTAGATTATCATCTGGTGACCCTTCCAACAAAAAGGGATTGCTCAAAGTGAACAAGGCCTTTAATTTTTTAAGCCACTTTTGACTATTTTAGGATATTTTTAGATTTTTCTCCTTTTTGGCAAGTTGAGCATTTACTTGCACTTAAGCTGTTCAATGATAAGCAATTACTCTGATAAGCTAGGTCTCACCCAGAATCTTACAGGTCACCTAGGGGAAGGGCATGAGTAATACACAAAAAAAGAATGAGCCAAGCTGCCACTTGAAAACCATAAACTGCATGTGGTCATGTGTTTTAACAATTGTCTTAGAGACCCCAGCACAGACCATGAAGTCTCAGGACAGAAGATAGATGGACTAATTCATCTGAGTTTTTGGCATTTCCTTGATGCAAGGTCATATTTTATAAGTTTGCTTGTGATTTTGTACTAACCAGTAATTCAATGGGATTGAAATGGGATTCTGGTGCTATGTGATGTGGGTTTCTTTTTGCTCATTGAATGGTTGAATATATATTTATGTAAAGTCTGTTCACTACTGTGAATGTGAATAACTTCTTGCTCTTCCCAGTACCTTTGACTTTACCATGTGATATGCAATGGATTAGCCTAGCAGTCTGGTAAGAAAGCACTTACTTGAAAGGGTGTCCTTCATCGGTTTTCTGTACAGCTTGTAAAACGGACTTGTAGATTCTGAAGCTGATTGTGGCTGAGAGGGCAGCAAGTGCTAGGTAGGCGATGACACTGACCACGCTGAACTGAGTCAATGAGAAAAGCATCAAAAGGACACTTCCAAAGACAATCCCAGTCTGCTTCACATCTCGCCAGTATAACAAGTCTATCGCTGTAGAGGAAAAACATAAGATCACATTGGTGATGAAACTTTACAATTTAGGACATCAGTACAAGTAGATCATCATGTATACATCATGCTATCATGCTACACAAATATGTTTTATATGGAGTAAGTCATCCTATGATGTCATCCAGTAACCAGCTTTTAACAAGTATACGTGAACAACATGAATGAAAAATGTTATCTGCCATAACAGCTTGTTTTCGTGGGTTGTACAATGGAATTGTCCAACTGAGAATTTAGTAAAGAAACAAAGGGGGAGTTATCAACCTATCTATGTCAGTTTACATCTATGGTGTACAGCACCTCTGCACCTTGCTCACCACTTTCTGCAAACGTAGATGGTGCAGGGTGAACAGCATAACAGACTGGGACCAGGGGTGAACCTGCCTTTTTCGCCGACGACAGAAAGCCCCCCCCCCTCCCAGGAGGAGGGGGCGGGGCGGAGCGAAAGGGGTGGAGCGGCGTTAGCAGGCAGAGAACAGGCACGGAGAAGACCTTCTCTCTGCCTGAGCGTGAGGGGAGACCGCTGGAGCAGCGCTGCTCCAGCGGCCTCCCCAATCCACCGCTCGGTGACGGTGACGCTAAGCCAGGTAAGCAAAAATGCCGCCCTTCCCGGGGCCCTGGCATAGCGCCGCCTTAAGCTGTCACTTCAGGTCGCCTCATGGGAGGTGCAGCGCTGACTGGGACAAGGTCCCCACCGCAGGACATATTTATTATAATTCACAGCAGAAAAAATGTAATTCCCCCATTATCTGTGGGTGTCTAGTAGTAAAGTTTGTCAACCCAGACTCACCAGGATTCCTTAAAATTCATCTCACCTTACATCTGGGTCTTAAGTCACTTTTATGTTTTACATTTCAGCAACAGTGCCACTGCCTCATAAAAACAGCAAACAGTCTGTGAATCAAGTCTTGGTTTTGAAGGAGTGATTATATCCTATCTCCAGTGGTTGGAACCTCATGATCTTGAGAAGTGCTCTGTATGAGCAGACTCAATATATTTCTATGGGACTTACAGAGCGACATTTTCCGACAGTTCCATAGAAGTAAATGATGTAGTGGCAGAGCATGCGTACCACTGCTCCATTCACATGGGACCCTGGTTCTCCTGAATGGATGTGGTCCCAATAGTAAGACCTCATTAATCAGACAGTGATCCCATATCCTTTCATTTATATTAATCACTATCACTTTTTTACTCTTTTGGTTTTGCGTTGACTGTATATTTCACTTTTGTCATTCCATATACTTGAAGTGGTTGTCTAATGTAAGAACCTATTTTCTAATATCCTATGAGGGCATTGAGAATGTGTATTATTGAGTGATTTTTTTTTTTTTACCCTCCCACCTATACCATTTTCGTCTCACCACATATAACCTCTATTTTTTATTTTCCACTCCTAGCCTTCCTGGAAAACAACAAACCTTACTGGGGATGCTGTAGCCAGAGGCTGTTGCTGGGTTAATCTAGTATTCAGATGAATGGTTGTCAATGTAATAAGTAAATGCTACTGTGCTGATAGAATGGCTCTCTCTCTCGTTTGGTGTATAGTTGTAGGTCCTGAACAGGGAACCCATCGACAAATTCCATATGTCCTAATGGAGTTATCTCCCATCTTATAAAGTGATGGCTTATCACTACCATATGCCATTGCCTTATAATAGGTGGATGTCCAAACTCTGGGACACTAACCAGAGGGGATACACCACTGGTGTGACTCTGGATCCCCTTTCCTATTTTACCCCCCTCTTGGAAGTGGATGCAGTGCTACACAGTGACAATGATGGTTGCTACCACCGATAAAGCAATTGGTTCTCCTTGACTTCAAAATATAGGGCGCACTTGTAAAAGCCATCTCTGTTTGGACATGGCCATTAGTTAGAAGATGACTTAAACCACCCTTCCATTAGGAAATGAGTAAAGTCTAAGAGACCAGTGATCAGTGAAAGAAGAAAGAAGCACAGTATGTGTGTTAATATGGGGACATCTTCAGATTGGCACCTTAGCCGTTTTGTAATTTACAGTATGCATTACTAGCAATTAAACGAGTAGTCTGAATGGCTGCCATGGTCATCTGCAGATCTGCATATTGCCAGTAAATGACTTTTATTGAATTGCAAATGAAAAATGATTCTGGCATATATATTGTGTCCTATGTTCCATACACGTGACACATTATTTTCTGAGTTTAAAAGGCAATTTCTATTTTTCAAAGGCAAATCAGTATTCCTGCAGGGAGAAAATGTATTTCTCATATGTAGGCGTTTTGTTCCAGAGATGATTTTTCTACTTACTGTAATATTCATGCAGAGATCATACACCTTCTATTTAGGGACTTTATACAGTGATCTCAAAGTCATTTCAACCCATATAATTTTAGGAAAAACTTAAAATGAAATCAATCATAATATTTGTTTGGCAAAACAATTAATAAATATAGAATAAAAATAACAATATACACAAATTATTTATAAAGAGCCCCCATGTTGTATAAAGACAACTGTCCCTCCTCTTGGAAAAAATGCAGTGCTGCGGGTTATCTCCAAAGGCAAGGAACATCTGCTACATGTCTTGGAAATCTTCTCTAATGGCTGCCTGTCTTGCCAAGTGCATGTGAGGCTACATGTCAGCCCTTCTGGGTAGACCGCAGAGTGACAGCTTGCTGGTGAATGCTCCATAAAGGAGGTATTATACAGTCCACCAGGGACAGGAGCGCTCAAATCAGCCTTTACTCCAGCCCTAAATACATCAAGAGACTGATCTGCATATGAGGGCTGCTTTGTAGTAGTGGTAGTAGTAGTAGTGGACACTTGCTAAGGGCTATTTGCTACCCTTATCTGATGTACCTTTGACTAGGAGCAATCTATATATCTCTATAACAATAGCCCTTGCTAAGTGTTATTTGCTACCCTTATCTGATAGACCCTTGACTGGGAGCAATGTCTCTATAACAATAGCCCCTACCTGCCCCTGGAATCAGCAGTGTAGCGGACACTATAATCCATATATATCTGTCTAATTTTGGGAAAAAAGAAATTTGGGAGTATGTATATATAATAGGGGTTGGGGTTCTATCTACTCCATCTCCATTAATGGACATATACTCCCTCACTTGTTTTTTAATCACATTTTGGGCACTTGTTTATTTTTATTTTTAACATACCTAATAAAGGTTAAATTTGAGATGTACTCCTTCAGTGAATGTGTTTACTCCAGCCATGCACACAATACACAGGCAATATTTCATATATAGGGGTCTGGATAGTTTTGGTTCTGAATACTTGTGGATTTCTGTAGCTATGAACAGAAGACCATGACATCTCCCAGGTTTTCATTGAGTCACGGCTGTGCATAAAATATGCACCTACAGAAACGCACTCAAGTTTAAGGAAAGATATCGGCCTGATAAGTTGCCTGGACCTTTTTAGTTACAACATTCTGTACGCTTCCAGTTATCATTTTTTTACATGTCTAAGGCCAACCATTTACCCTAAATAGGTATTGGCTGAGCAATTGCTCATCCCAAAGCTTTCCCTCCCGACCTTGCCATTCATATGCATACTCAGCTATGTGTTATCAATAAGGAGAATGGAAGAAGCTGCCTCCAGACACCTTAAACATCACATGCAGAGGTAACAATTACTGCTGGGCCCAGGAGCCTGGGGGGGGGGGGGCAACATAAAAAGATAGCAGTATTATAGCTAGCACAAGATACATGGAGGCCCCATTACAGATTTTGCATTGGAGCTTGAAGTTGCATCTATGATTACATGGTTGATTTAAAAGTCCCACCAAAATCTGCGAATTTAGCTGACATTAACTCAATGTTTATGGCCACCCTTACACCTTTAAAGAAGTTTTCCCATCTAAACAAGTTATGCCCTATCAATAAGATAGGAGTTAACATGTAGATCAGTGGGGGGGTCAGACAGGTCAGACGTCCGCTGATCATAAGAACGAAGGACATTTGCACCGCACCATTCATTTTAATTGAAGTGCCAGAGATAGCCAAACACTGTACTTCAGCTATCTCCAGCTCTCATTGAAATGAATGGAGCAGTCCCCTGTTCTCCTGATCAGTGGGGGTCTGAGCACTTGGACCACCACTGATATGAAAATTATTTCCAATGGGAAAACCACTTTAAGCAACCTCTTTAGATTGTAATGACTGCTGATTTTTTTCCTAGAAAAATATGCTGCTTCTCATCCATCTCATCCGTATCTGCTAAGTATTGTTTATTTCTTGAAGAACTAACATTATAAGACACTACAATAACATGGAAACTTTAATACGTAGGCATAACTATAGCCTACAGATCCCTCGCATATGAAGACGGAAATATTATAAATGGTAGATTGCAGGTTGGGAGATCTGTTACAGATTTTGCACAGGGCCACCCGAACATTTTCTCAGTTTGTACTATTCACACAGGAGTTTTCTAATGCCCGGTAAGTAACAGCAATATTAATAAATGAATACCCCATGTAGAGACTGGAGCAATATTCCAAATTTTAGCTTTCCCATTCTAAAATGCATAAATATTTAGGCTTTTCTTACCGTAAAACTGGTCATAGACATGTTAAACTTGAGATAGGAACTTGAGATCATCTATTTGAATCATAGACACTATAAGCAAACACCATCCAAAACTCTAAACCCTGACAAACAGATTGTATGTTAATAGTAAATTCCTTAGATAATAAACATGACCACTAGCATAGCTTGAAGCTCCTGAGTCCTACTTGCAAAGTGTCACTTATAATTGTAGTATCTTCTCATGGAGCAGATGGATTTCTAGGCCCCTTAGGCACCAGGACCCGTGTGCATCCAAAACCTCTGCAAACCCTATATCTACACCCCTGAACGTGACCATTAAATAGACAATAAAACAATTATCTCAGCTTAAAGTAAAACACCATGTCACATGTTACCGATAATATATAGATATATATATATAGATATATGGGGCAGATTTATGAAGACTGGCAGCTGCAATAGTCTTCATTTCCCACACCTCCCCAAAATTCAGGTGGACCCTCTGCTGGGCCTCTCCTGCATCTACACTGACATCTATGCCCACTTGCAGTTAGCATAGATTTCAGGAATAATTTACATGGCGTAAATTATAAATCTGTCTGGGATAGCGGTCCTGTCCACACCCCAACCCTTACCACCACCCACTTCAGGAAAGTGGTGAGGGTAGCACAAAACTGAAGAAAATACACAAATTGTTGTGCAAAAACCCAATTTACACACACATTTGTGACATTTCCATGTCTTGTATGCCACAAATTTAATAAATTTCCCTCAATGTGCACAAAATGTTGAGTGAAGATTTCCATAGACATTAGATAGCTGTTGGTGAAATGCCAAAAGTGTCCAAAATGTCCAAAAGTTATCTTTCCTGATCCCATTCATACACAAGCATGTTTGGCTCAGTCAAGTGTATATGTGTTCTCAGTAGAATAGTTGGAAAAACCCCTTGCTGGCCCCATGACAAAAAGATTGTTAAAATCGAATTGTCTGATACTTCTTTCCCTCAACATCTCCCATACAGAATAGATGGTTGGCCAGTCCTGCCAAAATCTGTGGGTTCAGCTGACATTGTTCTAATGCATATGGCCAGCTTACGCTAAGTTCACACTAGCATCACCAGTCTGTTGCTCTGGTCTGTCGGAGGACCAGAACATATAGACACTGGAAGACGCCATTGATCTCCGTTTTAAAACTGAAAGAGTTGGATGAAAAAAATTTGCAGGACTTTTTCATACTCCAATTTAACATGAAAATTGCGACGGAGTCTCCAACTGAGACTCCGGCACAAATGTGATTTTAGCCTTATTTTTTAACAAACTGCTGGAATTATCTGTAAAGATCTAAATGTATAAGCTGCAGTAATTTTTAAAATCACAGCTTTTTAGTATATTTTGAGAAAAAAATTTACTGTCACGATATAAAACTATGATAGTGTGAGTCTTGGTCTCTGGACTAAATGCAGTCCAGAAAATACAGCTGATATATGGACTCTATGTTCCGGACCATAAATGCTGGTGCACAGCTAGCCTTAAACTCCTCCTAGCCTTTGTCATTCCCTGTTCTGACAAACGGTAGGGATCTTATACATAGGGATCCCCAGGCATTTCTGACCTATTTAGTGAATAAGTGAATACATTTTAAATTTCAAGGAAAAAGAAAAACTGTTCCTCTACTGTCACCTTTAGGAAGATCTGCTATAGATTGGTGCATGACTTTCAAGAAGCCTAGTGGCATGACCTGGGATTAAAGCCAAAGCAGAATATCTCCTTCAAAGAGATGGGTTTCTCTTCTTTTTGGAGGACATATTCTGATTTGGTTTTAATACTAGGTCACGCCACTAGTCTTCTGGTAAGCCAGGCACTGATCTGTAGGGAGCTACCTTCCAGAAGGTGGTGCTAAAAGAATTGTTTTCCTTTTCCATTGAGGAAAACTTATTTGCATATTTTTTCCCAGAATATTGAGCAGCGCATGCAACGGTAGTAAGACTCTGCACATCTGAAATGCTGATCTACAAAGGCAGTCTCCATAAGGAGACATAGTGTCTTCCTGACCCAGCTGAATAAGTGATATATGCTTGTAGGTAGAATACACCCTATAAATTCTGGTTTCTTCATTCACATGATTTCCTAGAACAACACTTATGGACGTATGAAAAAGAAATTCCATTGGTCAAACATTTAGTGGTTTTCAGTTTTTCTAAAAGAATAATCTGTCATGAACATGTAGTAAAGTTGGTTTTGTTTCGAATTTGGATGGCTCGGGTCCTTGATTCATTTTGGGTCAAACAAGCTTGGAACTAACCAGAAGTGAAATCATTATACTATGAAAAGACCCCAGAGTATAATAAAATACCAGAAAGCATGTCACAGTGGCCATTTTAGTTAGTCTGAAACAAATCCCTAATTGTTCAGTTTTGTTAAAAACCAAACAATTTGGAATATTTGGGTTGAACACAGCTCGTACCAAAGTGGTTCACCCATCTCTGGAACTAAAGGTTCAGATTCAGAAAGTCTTCAGACCCTTTCACTATTTTCACATTTTCTTACATTGCACCATTGTGTCAAATTTCCCCCAGCATTCTGCACTCAGTCTTGTAATTAGGTCAACTAGGATAGGGGATAAGTGTCATATCACTGGGGGTCCAACCACTGGGTCCCCCAGCGATGAGGAGACGGAAAGCCTCCCATGCCATCTCCATCATAGCAGTGGATCACCATGCACATGGAGGAGGCATGGTGGACTTTTAGTCCCCTGCTCTCATCATAGCTGGGAAAACTGGCACTTTTTTTTACTGTCTCCAGACTGGCTTTTATGTGGCTTTTACTGTGGAGGGACTTTTTTTTTCTGGCCATTTTGCCATAAAGCTCATATTGGTGGCATGCTGGAAGTTTTCTCAATCTACATGCAGGATCTTTGGAGCTCAGATAGAATGACCATTGAGTCATTGGTCACTTCTCTTATCAAGGCCTTTTTTCCCAGATTAAAGTCTCAGTTGTTCCAAATGTCGTCCATTAAAGAATTATGGAAACCACTGTGCTCTTGGATACTTTCAGTGAAGCAGAAATTGTGTTGTACCCTTCTCCAAATCTGTACCTCTACACTATCCTGTCTCTGAGCTCTACGGACAGTTCTTTCCTTCTCATGGTTTATTTTTTGCTCTGATATGCATTATCCTCTGTGAGACATTATATAGACAAGGGTGTGTCTTAACAAATTATGGCCAATCAACCAAATTTACCATGTATGAACTCCAATCAAGGTGTAGAAACATCTTAAAGATGATCAAGAGAAATGGGCGATGTCCTAACAAAGGGCCTAAATACTTATGTCTAAGCAAAATATTTTTTTTCCTTTTTAAAACATTTCTAAAATTCTCACACCCTGATTATCGGATATTGAGTGCAGATTGATGGGGAAAACTTGATTTTTTTTTTTTAATTTTAGTACAAGGCTTCAACATCATTTTTTTTCCAAGTGAATTGTATAGTGAGATGACCATCAAAATTGCATTGAAAAGTGGTTTTATAGGGGGTGGATTTCTCAAAGGAAATGGTCAGTGTGCGTAGCACATGATGTAACTAAAAATCTACCACTCAAAATCTGAAGAAGAAAAACGGGGTGGTCTTATGGAGAAGTTTCACTGTGAATATTTATTGCTTACAATGCATTCATGTGCATGGAGCCAACACATCAACACATAGAGTCCCTAAGCATGTCCTCATTATGTATCTTCAGTCACTCTATGTAATGTTGTATAGTGGATTTGTACAATATTAGCCTAGGAGTCATACAAGAAAGTAAAGTATGGGACCATAGCAATGACCACTGATCCATCATATGGCAGTGTACATGAGCCCATATGGCTGATTTATCATCCTCACTCACGGCCATGAACAGAAAAGTGGAAGTCTAAAAGGTTGTTGAAAAGAATCTTTGTCTGCTGCTCTTAACCTTTCTGAGAAAGCAGCGGATCACCATGGCACACTACACCAACAAACATTACCATGGAAATCTTTTGCCTACTCTAGACTGGGAACAGACAGCTTTCTTACTTAAGTTCCTACGCTTATACATGTCCTCTGGTAAGGTTACTATTGTACATGGGCAACCACTAATGAATGCCAACGATTCTCTACTCTGTTAAATTTGCATAGGAATACATGAGTGTAGCAGAAACTGGGATGTTGAACCCTATAAACACTGTCTAAAATTGGCCAGTAAATGCTATAAGGAAATAAGTTCTCAGCCTCCGAAGTTGGTATCTTTAGAGGAAACTCAGTGATTGGGGATAGAATATGTACTATAGTACGCTGTGATGTACCATAAGTGTCCTTAGCACTGTTCTAAGTAGTACATCAGGACATTAATTAGGAAATGGGTTAAGTTACTTGGAATATTACCTTAAAGGGGCTCACCCATCTTATAAAGTGATGGAATATCACTTGGCTAGGCCTTTAATTTATAATATGTGAAGTTGTTCTCCTACATATCCAAGCAATTGTCCATAACTTTGTAAGATGGGAAAACCCTTTTAAGGGAATTCTTCAAATTCAGAGCCTCATTCTATTAGAGTAGAGGGCAGCTACTATCCAGAGGACCCAGCATATCTATATATTACATGGCTAGGCATTTTATATCAATGGACAATGTGTAATGCTACGTTTGCCCTGTGGTGGTGCTGCAAGTAAACTGAACAGTTAATGCCAGGTCCCCCACATATTACAGTGGATCGCTAGGGTTCCTAGTTTATTTTCATAGGACCCAGGAGTAAGAAAATAGTGCAATGAAGGCAACGCGGTGGCTCAGTGGTTAGCACTGCAGCCTTGCAGTGCTGAAGTCCTGGGTTTGAATCCTGCCAGGAACAACATCTGCAAGGAGTTTGTATGTTCTCCCTGTGTTTGCGTGGATTACCTACAAAGACATACTGATAGGAAAAAGAAATGTACATTGTGATCCCTATATGGGGCTCACAATCTACATAAAAAAATAGTGTAATGAGTCTTTAAATGCTATAAAACTGATTGAAATGGTATTAAACCTAAAATTCTTTCCACAAAGAAGGTGCTTAGTGCCAGAGGTATGTGATACCATGAGACAAGCCAATGTGAGTGTACCCGCCCCAAATGGAACAGTGAACACAGTGGCTGGCTGCACTGAGGCCTACTGTAGGGCCCATCCTTCAAGCCAAGCAGATTGAGTAGACTGTTGGGACAAAATGGGACAACTATTTTAGTGTTCCTACTACTACTACTACTTATAAAAGTAGAAACTTATGTTATATGTATAAATAGAGTGGTCCTTTAGTCTGCCAGTAATAAATTTAATGCAACCCAACTTGGTGGGACCTCCAATGAATATTAAGGTCTCCAACTCAATTGGACAGCTCAGAAAGAACTAGAATTACTTTTGTAGTTGCAACATCTACACCATTCTGAAAAGTCCCTCCTACAAACGTCTTTCAAGGTGGCAGAGCGCCCCCTTATCTACTGTGTCCTTGTATAGCTGCACATGTTGTACATATTGTATGTCTGTCCTTGTATCTGCATAATAACCAGACACTGAAAGGTTTTAGGCCTCTGTCCAACATCAACTGCTTGGAAAGGGAATATAGTGGCTGACAGAGATCTGGATCACTAATATACCACACGACAAATTACTCAGCCTTCCGGGCATTGATGTCTGGGTGGTGTTACAAGAAGATTATTTTGACACATGACATTGCTTATTTCATGCTGCTAGGAGGTGATGTCATATGGTATGACCTAGCTCATTTAGTACAATGTATACGTAATGCTATGTAATGACATATTATTCATATGTAGCAGGCTAATGATTTAAGATTCTAATAATTAATATGTAATAATAGTATTAGGATTCTAATGGTTTGCATGATATGTGATTAAGTGTGAAAAGGCCATTTTGTCAATGAAAATGGTTGTGGCTTATTGCAGAGAGTGTTTCATCAGGTAGTACATATGATAACTGCAATGTGTTCACATTGTATTTTGTGGGTTTGCGCGCCATGCTGAAAACACAAGCTCATACTGCTGACATAAACCCCGTTGGGCCCCACATACACAATGCTATAATACACAAGCATTGTAGCTTTGTATAGGCACATTGTATTTTTTATTTTACTAACTGAGCCCTATATCTAAGAACCCTGGCCAAGGTAGATTGAAATGAGCAACGCCCCATCCTCCTAGACAGATGGCCGAGCAACCTCTTCTTCTAGCTGTGTCCTTGCGATTTTATGTGATCTAATATAAAACCCCATGAACACAGTAGTAAATATACATACATGCAAAACATTTACAAAATCATATGGTCTATATAGTAAAATATACCAAACTCTATTAGTTAATTATGTTTTAATATAATTTATTAGTTTCAGATTCTGTATTTCTGCCATCTTATATGTAAGAAGACACACGTAGGCTATCAAGGCCGCAGTAGTGAGACTATGAGTAGGTGGGGAGCTCTAGTACATTCGAGAAAAGCAGGGGCTGAACTATCATAAAATCAGTAGATACATATAAGGCAGTGCTAATGGGAATCGCTATATTATAGGTAAAAACCTATATACACATAGACACACACACACATACTGTATGTATATATATATTTAAATTGCACTGACCTTTGTATCTAAAATCAGCTGTCAGGGCCTTCCAGGCATTGTGCCTTGGGTTAGGCCTCTGCAGCAAGTAAAGGGTAAATCTGCTTTATCATTACAGGATGGGGATGAGAATGAGTGTTGTAACCATGGTTACCAAGGACTTGAAGCCATCATTCCAAGCATAACGGGCATAAAAATACTATATTTACTATGACATATATGACATTACCTCTATAAAGCTACCTATATATATTCAGATATTTTACTGCTGTATACGTACATAATGCACACATATTTCTTGACTTATTTTCCCCAGAATATAATAATGCTTACATTGCTATACACAGGTTAATACAATGCTCCGTTCCTGGTACTGAATTAAACATTCACTGCCAGGCTGCCAGCAGAGCTAGGCACTGATTCTCCAGCACAACAAAGGACGCAAGCAAGACGTGATACTAAAAAAAATATGGCTGAACGGCAGACAGGGAGAGGGGAAGCTTCTCTAGCCACACCCAGACCTAATATTAAGAATCATTTCATTCAATTAAATCCGCAGCTTCATCTAAAATGAGTAATATTAGTAGAATCCTCACATAGTAGGACACAGACCACTATTCTGTACCATTATTAGATATTATTTTATTCACGCGTCTCCTATACGTACACAATTACCCTAGAATGTCACCCAGTGTTATCCTACCTTAATATTTACCGACATCATGTCTATAGTCTGGGCTAAAATGGGTTTCTTTGTGTAGCTGGCAGACACGGATATTACAATGGGCGTGCCCCCCCTGGAAGGGAGTCCCTTTAATATAAGCCCAGGCCATTGTTTCTACAAATAAATATGCTTCAAGCTTAGTATTTTCTAGAGCACTGGTAACAAGAAATCCCATGCATCCATAATGAATCAGGACAGACAAGATCTAGCACACAAGGTTAAAATCTATTCCGCCTATACACAATAATAAAAGGCACTGTACAGCTATAAACAATTAATATGAAGAATATGATACAAAATATAACAATGGATAAGGCAACGGGGAAAAAAAGAGATGAAGAGAACAAAATGGATGTATATCTGGCTCAGACATGAGGCTCTGTCTGTCATTGTTTGGAGCATGCATGACTGATGATTCTGTCATTATTACCCTGGCATTTCCAGTTGCTCCAAAAACATTCCATCCTGGTGGAGTCGGCGCTGGCCTGCATTGCTGTGGGGCTCGGAGGATCACTAGGGCTTTCTTCAGAGGCACAGTATTGTCGCTACAGCATTCCAAAGCATGAATAGGTGAGGGTATCAGAGTTGCTTACATGCACTAGCCACAGACTGATGCTCTAAGCAGAACGGAGAGAAGGGGGAGGGCAGACTGTAGACGCTGCAGTCTTCACTGCAGCAAATCAGCATGGTGATGTGATTGCCTTGGGGATGTATCATTAGAAAAGGGATGCACAGTTGCCTTTGAACTGAAAAGCATTTGCTTAGAAGCTTTACGGCATCAAAAATCCATCATAGGCAGGTTTTACATCACAGATGGAACAGTATATCCTTTCCATCCATTTATATAAATGATACAGACATGTTGTGCAGCTCTTTGTTTGCCATTTCACCCTGATCTGTTCTTTTAATATCACTGAATCTTCTGTTTTCATCCATTTAGAAAAATGTCATAAAAATTGCAATGTTCCCCTAATATTAGCTGGTTAGAGCTAAACCTGTCACTTCCCAGCTGCTATTGTGATTTCGCTAATAAAAATGACATGATATCATATCAGAAGTTATTTTTGAAACAACTTGCCTATTATTAATATCTATTTTTCTCAATTTATTCTCAGCTCATTAAAATGGATAGCTGATAGGTTATCAGTATCAGATTGTGGGGTCCCAGCACTGCCACTGATCAGCTGCTTTAAGGGACTGTGGTGCTCAGGCCTCTTTCTTGTTTACATTTCTCTGTACAACCTGCCACATGAACCCGTGTCCGACCCTAACCGATGTGCAAGTAATCCTCTACCTTATTATTTATTTATTATGCTTACTTATATATAGCGCCATCATATTCCGCAGCGCTTTACAGACATTGACAGTCACTGTCCCATATAGGGCTCACAATCTAAATTCCCTATCAGTATATAGGCTCCTATCTATTCTAATAGTGTGTGTTTGTGTGGAAGTGTGGTTTCTGCTCACAGAAAGAAACAAGCAGTTTCCCCAGCCCGAGAATTAGTTTCACCCCAGTCTAGCAATGTCACTCCCCTTCATGGCTAGTTAATTGCTCATGTGGCAGAAACAAACTATATGTGTGCATGTAAATGGGTGGATTCAATGGCTACTAGCTATATGTTAGGAATATTCAACACTCTTTACTATCCAGCCCAAGAACAATATTTCTAGTCGGTGAGAGATAATTGGGAAATTGGTCCTCTTAAGTTTAGATGAATATGCAATAAGAAAGAAAGCAAGTAACTAATTCAGTTTTCCTGTCTGTAAAACTAAGGTCAGGAGCATTGCTTAGTGAGGACCTAGTACCTAGTTGTGTATAATCTGGGAGGTGGAACTTTTGCTAATACAAATAAGACCACACACAGTTTTTAGGAACATTTATTTGTTTTCTTTTGTTTTGATATTCAACTTTTAACAGTAAATAATAAAAGTTAAGTTTTTAATGTGCAAAAAATCCCCACACCAAAATTGTTTTTTCTTGTGATATTTATGCACATAACCTTCAAATCAAATATATTTAATAGTTGTCCATATAGGGCTCACAATCTAAATTCCCTATCAGTATGTCTTTGATGTGTGGGAGGAAACCCACGCAAACACGGGGAGAACATACTAACTCCTTGCAGATGTTGTCCTGGGTGGGATTTGAACCCAGGACTCCAGCGCTGCAAGGCTAACCACTGATCCACCGTGCTGCCCTTATGGATAGAGGATTGTTCATGGGGCAACCCTTTAATGGATGATAAGGGCTCCAGAACCAAAAAAGTCATGAAAGATGAGCCTATGAGTCTTCGGAGGCTCAGATGTCCACTGGTAATGTACAAATTCAGGCTGGCCAATAGAAGGACCTTATGGACTGACACAATTATAGACCCCAAAACACTACACGGCCCCAAAGAACCAGCAGTAGCCAGTCTTATTCAGAACTGATTTAAGACCAAATCTGTTTGGCTTTTTGATGACATGTCCTGCCTGTCAACAATATCAACAAGGTTGGGTCTGAAGGGCCAATTACACAGGACAAGGATCACCCGCACTGCTCATATGAATATTAATTTCCTCCAAGGAACAAGCATTTTAGCAATGCACAAAAATCATTGTTTGTTGGCAGATATCCCTCATGTAAACAGGGCATGTGCTGCAGACAGTGATGTAAACTTTAGGACAGAATGGAGGAACAAATAATGCATGAATAATCTCTTTAATAACCTCAAGATCATTGCAAAGTAATAATTGAAATCCACTTACTGTATTGTAGAAATTTGCCTAAAGATACCATAAAGGGCTTTTCCAGAATTCATGGGGTTCTTAGTGAAAAAGGCTTCCAGCATGTGTGTAACCCATCCCAGAATGTGAATAGGATGAGCTGTGTGCTGCTGCATACATACATATGTGTGATGGTGCTAGGGGGACGGGGCCTTCCTGTGCGTTACAGCCGTCCATGCCTCCAATAACTTGTCAGGCTGCATGTCACTCTGAAAAGGAGCGAAGTATCAGGACACACTCTCACTCCTCACCACCCCACATATATATATGCATTCTATTCACATCCCAGGAGGGGTTGCTGAGGCACAGTAGTCGTCTCTAATACTGATAACCTTATGAGTCCTGGGGAACCCTTTTAAGGAACTCCATTCTAGCACTGTGCATACATAGGGGTGATTTATCAAGTCTTGATAATTCTTGCGCCACCAGAGGCATTGTGCGTTGTCATAAATAAAGTGCCTCCTCCGTGCTGATAGCTGGCATGGATTTAAGACATATTTTTTCCAGTAAACTGGCAGAAATGATCCTATATCTTACAGGGCTGATGTTTCCAGAAAGTCGTGAGGGTGCATAAAAGAATAAAACATCACACTTGTTTGTGCAAAACCCAAATGCCCCCAACAATTTTTCTGCAGTAAAGTGAATTAGAAAACAATAAGGACGCCCGCAACTCCACTAGTGTCAGGTGCTTGAATAGGGTTCCAGTAGATATAGAAAATGTATCGTCTAGGAGAATTTTTAAGTGTTCTAGTTATCAAATGTGTAACGTTTCGGTCTGGAACATAGACCTTCATCAAATATGGACTGCAATCCTAAATGTTACATATTAAATAACTTTGTATTGCTATCGCACTTAATAAAAGCTCTCCTAAATGCTAACATTCAGCGGAGTGCAGAGTTTCTGCATCTGCTAAAGTAACTTGGAGTTACCAAAATTGCCATACTGGTGATACTGTTTGACAAAATACGGATTTACTAAGCAATGCTTCTAAGGGAACATTCTACTGTAATACAGCATGTATTAATTCAGAAGGGAGAGTCACTTATCAAATCCCTCACTCCACTTACTGCTTATAAGAGAACTTGGCAGCTGTCATTATTGTTAATTGCTTTGCATGGCTACATGTACAATGTAACAGTATGTCTATGGTAATGTGTATGTGTAATGAGTATGTTTCTAATCACTGTATTATGACTGCCGTAATCCTCATGAGGCTTGTGAGCCTTACTTGTATGTCTCCAGACTTCCCAATGCAACAATTTGTCGTCTGTTTGATATGTGTGAAATCCAAGAATAAACAAACCCATGTCAAATTTAGAGAAGTACAGTAAAGCCTGTTTAATGCCATGGGTGCCCTACAGCTCCATGTAACATTGGGCCTTAAAGAGCTGAACAGAGTGACATGTAGTGGTAAAGGAAAATATTCTGCATAACTTTTTATTCTTTTATATCCCTGCTCTTCCAATATGCCTGTGAGGCTAGTGGTTAGTTCTACTAACTATACAGTCATACAGGGAAGACTATTTACCTCTGTCTAGATTAGAACTTCCCGCTGGACTCTTAAAGGTGTAACAAATGTGTTAAAGGTGAAGTGCCATCTATGTCCTGAGTTAGGCTCATGTGGCAGAAGATAGATATTAAATGGGTTATCCACCTTTAAAAACGGTTGGCCTATCCTTAAAGTGGACCTTTCACCACCTCCAACAAAGAAGAGATCCACTGATTCTTGCACAGTTGGAATTCTTCCTCTTGTCCCCATCTCCAAGCAGTTCATACTATTAGTTTTGGTGCTTGATAAGCTATTTAGGCTCTGTACTGTCGGGGTCAGGTAGGAACAAACAACAGGTGTGAATCTGACCTCTGACATTGGCTGCTTCTGATTGGAGCTGTCTAAAAGAGTTTCTAGATATATAATAGTGTTATTTTTACAACTTTTTCGGGTTAAATACCCTTGATCAGGCAATTGAACAATTATACCCAGGTACTAGAGCTGAGCAGAGAGGTCCAAATGTGGTTGACCCAACCTGATGAAAGAGTAACTTTTCATCAGAGCAATTGGCTCGAAGGAGGAAGCAAGCCGGGATAAGACACTGCTGTGTAAAGGAAGTCAGCCCAGAGAAAGAACATAGGACCTTCTGTTTGATGCCACACAAGTGGGTACTAGCTGAAGTGTACTCTCCCGGAGCACCTGAGAGTCTAGAGAGTTCAAGGGACTTTGAGAGAAGATACAGTCCTATGAAAAAGTTTGGGCACCCCTATTAATCTTAATCATTTTTTGTTCTAAATATTTTGGTGTTTGCAACAGCCATTTCAGTTTGATATATCTAATAACTGATGGACACAGTAATATTTCAGGATTGAAATGAGGTTTATTGTACTAACAGAAAATGTTCAATATGCATTAAACCAAAATTTGACCGGTGCAAAAGTATGGGCACCCTTATCATTTTATTGATTTGAATTCCCCTAACTACTTTTTACTGACTTACTGAAGCACAAAATTGGTTTTGTAACCTCAGTGAGCTTTGAACTTCATAGCCAGATGTATCCAATCATAAGTAAAGGTATTTAAGGTGGCCAATTGCAAGTTGATCTCCTATTTGAATCTCCTCTGAAGAGTGGCATCATGGGCTACTCAAAACAACTCTCAAATGATCTGAAAACAAAGATTGTTCAACATAGTTGTTCAGGGGAAGGATACAAAAAGTTGTCTCAGAGATTTAACCTGTCAGTTTCCACTGTGAGGAACATAGTAAGGAAATGGAAGACCACAGGGACAGTTCTTGTTAAGCCCAGAAGTGGCAGGCCAAGAAAAATATCAGAAAGGCAGAGAAGAAGAATGGTGAGAACAGTCAAGGACAATCCACAGACCACCTCCAAAGAGCTGCAGCATCATCTTGCTTCAGATGGTGTCACTGTGCATCGGTCAACTATACAGCGCACTTTGCACAAATAGAAGCTGTATGGGAGAGTGATGAGAAAGAAGCCGTTTCTGCACGTACGCCACAAATAGAGTTGCCTGAGGTATGAAAAAGCACATTTGGACAAGGCAGCTTCATTTTGGAAACAAAAATTGAGTTGTTTGGTTATAAAAAAAGGCGTTATGCATGGCGTCCAAAAAGAAACAGCATTCCAAGAAAAACACATGCTACCCACTGTAAAATTTGATGGAGGTTCCATCATGTTTTGGGGCTGTGTGGCCAATGCCGGCATCGGGAATCTTGTTAAAGTTGAGAGTCGCATGGATTCCACTCAGTATCAGCGGATTCTTGAGAATAATGTTCAAGAATCAGTGACGAAGTTGAAGTTACGCCGGGGATGGATATTTCAGCAAGACAATGATCCAAAACACCGCTCCAAATCCTCAGGCATTCATGCAGAGGAACAATTACAATGTTCTGGAATGGCCATCCCAGTCCCCAGACCTGAATATCATTGAACATCTGTGGGATGATTTGAAGCGGGCTGTCCATGCTCGGCGACCATCTAACTTAACTGAACTTGAATTGTTTGTCCAAAATACCTTTATCCAGGATCCAGGAACTGATTAAAAGCTACAGGAAGCGACTAGAGGCTGTTATCTTTGCAAAAGGAGGATCTACTAAATATTAATGTCACTTTTCTGTTGAGGTGCCCATACTTTTGCACCGGTCAAATTTTGGTTTAATGCATATTGCACATTTTCTGTTAGTACAATAAACCTCATTTCAATCCTGAAATATTACTGTGTCCATCAGTTATTAGATATATCAAACTGAAATGGCTGTTATAAACACCAAAATATTTAGAACTAAAAATGATTAAGATTAATAGGGGTGCCCAAACTTTTTCATAGGACTGTATTTGGGCAGTTTGGCCAACTGAGGAAACTTCATGAGTAATGATGGACCTGAGATACCAGAAGTGCTACTCATCTGTCGAAGATGATATAGAAGGTCAATGCTTGTGGTGGTATCCAAATGACAGGTGCTTCTATCTTGGGTCTGGTGGCAAGGTAGGCAACAGCCAGGGGGAAAGATGGGATGAATGGGAAGAAGACAACTGAGGAAACTTCATGATCAAGCTCTGAATCGAGAACCTCTCCCGTTGTGAATTAAGGAAGCTTCAAGATCAAGCACCATTATAAGAAACCTCTCCATAAGAAACATTTTGACATCTTGTTTGCATTTGAAAATTTTCTTGGGGTGAGATTCCTGTCATACTACCTGTATGATCCATCTTGTAGTAGAGTTCAACTTGATCAATGCAGAGCCCTGTTGTTAGCTAGATATCAGCCTGTAATGGAAAATTTGGTGACTGTCAGTAAGGCTAAGTTCACACGGGAGTTTTTTGATCAGAATTTTGACATGGAATCCGCGTCAAAATCCTGCTCATAAAACCGCCTCCCATTCACTTCAATGGGAGCCGGACATTTCCTTTTTCGGCGAGCGTTTTTTTCCTGGTCACGGAAAAAAAAAAGCAACATGCCCTTTCTTCAGGTGGATTCTGTGGCTGATTCAGCTGCGGACGTCTGCCTCATGACACTCCCTCCCGACTAGGCCCATTCATTTGAGTCTAATCCGGAGCGGAATTCTGTGACTGGATGCCGATGCACTGTATGCCCTGCATCGGCATCCAGTCGCGGCTAGCCTCCACCTCAGAATCCAGTCCAAAAAACTCCTGTGTGTTCCCGGCCTAACTAGATCCTCTACAACCTTCTGTAGAAGGTGAGATGATCAGACCCAAGGCCGCTCCTGTATTGAACTACAAGAGTAAGAGCGGCCTCACAAAAATGGCCGCTGGCCGGCATGCGCGGTCGGCTTTACTAGTGTCTCACTGGCAGAGCCAACTGCGCAGGCGTCAGAGGTGACGCAGAAGGAAGACGACGAAAGAAGGGGAGGATCCAGCCGAAGATACAGACGTCATTGGAGTGTGTTCTCGAGCAGCAGTGGGGACGCTCCATCGCATTTTCAGTGCTGGGACCCTCCCCCATCGCTGCGAGAGAACTAATTTGCATACCATTAAAAAATGGTATTTCTAAGGAACGGCGCAGCGGAGACCACATCTAAAGGTAAGAGACGAATAGCCTTTCTAAAGGCTATTCCGATGTGTGATCGCCAAAAAAATTCATTTCAATGGTAGACTCCCTTTAAAGATCTGTTTCACACTCTGTTGAAGGGGACCAGCTTGGAGGACAGCATGAGAGGAAGAAAGCTTGCAGGTGTGGAGGTCATCTTGGGATGTGGGAAGATTTGAAGCACGTTGGCTTGTGGAGCAAATAAATAGTATAATTTATTACTTTATTATATTGCCACTGACCAGGCACTGGTGGTTGCCCATGAGTGCCTATTACAATACCAAGCCTATCATCTATTTGTTCCACTGTTTGATCACTATCTACAGTTTGTACCATCACTTCTGTTTCAGACATCTATCAGTGAGTTTATATTTTCTTGTATTCTTGTCACCTGCTAGTGTTGCAATATGTGCTATTTTTTTTCTTGTTTATTTGACTGTTGTTGCATAATTCAGCCTTACTGTAAGTCCAGGGGACAACATAGTAGTCTAGTTCTGCTCCCTTTTTCCCAGCTAGTTACCAATGCAATGATATCTCTGTTTATGTAATGGAATTTCTACTTAAGCAATTCTCAAGTGATATAATTACCAAGTAAAAATTTTCCAAATATGCTGCAAGAAGCTGACAAGAAAAACGAGCTAACAATAATCCAACCATTCTGGTTAGCAGAGTCTAAGACACCCCTGAGGTTGGATTATTGGCACCCCTGAGGTTGGACTTTGTCGATCAAATTGCACTCCAAAACTGGTGACAGAAAATAGGTGCACTTGTGCACTAAAGAACAGACCAGCTAACTTACAGTAGACAGAGTATAATTTATAAGCCGGGTCAAAACCAGGAGATTACAGGAATATCTAAAACAACAGAAGAAAAATAACAGACTCCAATCCAGGGTCAAGTCTAGGAGTTCACAGACAAAACCAAATCAGCAAGAGATTGACCAAGAAAGTAAACCAAAATCAGTAACCAAAAATACCACAAACACCAAATACGTTCAGAGAATAAAGTGAAATTACAATGTAAATACAGCCATAAGACAAATGTAAATTCTAGGTTTAGATACCTGACCTCAGCTTAGCGTTGGACAATGAGACAGCGCTCTGCAGTTCTAGGCAGAGCTTGACTAGTAGGCATTATAACCTTAAAGGGGTTGTCCCATGAAAAGCATCCTATCTATACTGCTAGTTTATGTGGATTTAAGACTTTTCCTAAATACATTGCTTTATCAAAACTGCTTTGTTTGGCCGCTATCTTAATTTATTCACTTAATTGTTGACACTGCGTTTTTATGGTCACTGGGCTTATCTGCTTCTTTCCCAAGTGATGTAGCTGCCTGCTCTCAGGGGGGTAGGGAGGGGCTGACAAGATAGGTGAGGTGAGAGCTCCAGGATTACTGTGCTGTCTATCTTCTGCTTTTCCACTTATCAGCTGATTTAATTGAATTTGGCTGATAAGGGCTGAGATAAGGAGTCAGTTACCTCTGTATGTAATGAAAGCTGACTCAAATCCAGTCCTGCTACATCAGTTTCCACATCAGTTGTGGTTGTGGTTGTACTGTGGTTGTCACGAACTCAGTCTTGAACCCATAACTTCCTGGCTATGTTCTGCAGCCTTGACCATTACACTATTTGGAACCCTGTTTGTTCTGTTCCTTGCCTGGTCTGGTCTCTTCTATTGGACTAATTGGTTTATGGAGATCACCTGTTCTGTGGCCAATCACAGTTTAGCCCTTCCTATATAAACTCACAGCTTACTCCATCCTGTGCCTGATTATTCTGGCTGTCTGCTCCTTGTTGCCCTGAACCTCACCACTACCTTGCTGCTCCTGTGTACCGAACTTTGCAAACGTCTGACTACGGCTAATTTTCTCCTCCTGTGTACCGATTCCTGCAACGTCTGACTACGGCTTATCTACTGCTCCTGTGTACCGATCTCTGCAAACATCTGACCACGGTTTCTTCTACTTCTGAGGTACTTATCCTCCATTTATTACTATTTAAGTACTCTACCATTTGCCCTACCATTTGGACTCCAAATCTGATAACTAGCATCGTTACATAATAATCAGGCCCAACATAGGAGCCGGAGGGGCGGAGTCTGCTTTGTCACAGCATGCCTTCCAGATCTTGGAATTACATAACCTTGTATATAACCTACAAGGACAATTAAATAAAGTGAAAAGTCAAGTCACTGAATTAGAAGGACAAGTACATGAATTGCATGCAAATTCTGCTGCTGTCATTGCCACTTGTCAAATTTACTGGATTCAACTACCAGAAAAATTTGGTGGAAAGAGACACTTGTACTCAGGATTCCTTAATCATTACTGGATGATTTTTTTCTACGCATTCCTCACAGTTCCCTACTGATAGGTCCAAAAGTTGTGTTCATCATTGCCCTGCTAATAGACTATGCACAAGCATGGGCATCACCTTATTTAGAACAGGATGATGACATTTTGAATAATTCGAAGGACTTTCTTGCAGCAATGGACTTAGTATTTGATGACTCCAATCGTTGCGCCACTGCTGAGGGGGCTCTGCGGGATCTTCGCCAGGGAAGACGCTCTGTTGCGGAATATGCTGCAGAGTTTCGGCGCTGGGCTTCTGATGTTTCCTGGAACACCTCCGCACTAAAATGGCGGTTCTATGGAGGACTTTCTGAATCTGTTAAAGATGAACTTGTTAAAGTAGAACTTCCAGCTGACTTTGAGGAGTATATACGGTTATGTGTCCGTATTGACCAAAGACTCCTGGAAAGGAAGCGAGAAAGACGAGGTTATTATGATGCAGGCACCTTCTCTCATTTACCTGAGGGACGGTTTCTCCCAAAGATGCAGACACCTTCTCAAACTAGTTCTGCCCCAGAACCTATGCAAGTAGATGCCATCCTGGGACCAATTTCGACTGCTGAAAAACGTTGTCACCTCGCTGAAAGATTATGCCTTTATTGTGGACAACCTGGACATTATGTTCTTGACTGCCCTAAGAAACCTCAACGGGCAGTTGCGGCAACTGAAATTCGACCAAATTTGGAGTCTTGTCCCCACTGTGCATCTCTTAGTCTGGTGACACAGCCTCTGTTTTCCACCACATCTTGTCCTGATAATATGACCTCTAACTGACCTCATTTCAACTTACCAGTTCAGCTTTCGTATGCTTCCTACAAGTTGTCCACTACAGCAATGTTGGATTCCGGTGCAGCTGGAAATTTTATGGACATTAAGTTTTCATTTGATAATCATATCGAGCACAGTGCAAGATCTTCACCAGTTGAATTAGTGACTGTTGATGTTGACTGTTGACCTTTAATTTCTGGTCATGAAACTACCGAACTGGAAGTGTTGATTGATCCTGGTCATCAGGAGAGGATTCGTTTCCAGTTAATCTCTTCACCAAAATTTCCTATAATCTTGGGCATACCATGGCTCAGCATCCACAATCCTTCAGTAGACTGGAAGTCAGGAAATGTAACTTTCACTTCTGAATATTGTCAACAATATTGTCAACTGAAGCAGCCTATTCCTTCCCAGGTGGGAGCTACTGAAAGATCTATCACTGTCGAATTACCTGAACTTTATAAGGAATTTAAAGATGTTTGTGACAAAAAGAATGCTGACCAACTACCTCCTCACCGCACGTATAATTGTCCTATTGAACTTTTACCAGGTGCATCTATACCTTATGGACGCATCTATCCACTTGCAGAGATGGAGCTGAAGGTCCTGGATGAGTACATCAAAGAAAATCTGGCCAAAGGATTTATATGGCATTCCACTTCTCCAGCAGGAGCACCTATATTCCTTGTACCAAAGAAAGATGGCACATTACGTCCTTGTATTGACTATAGAGAATTAAATCAAATAACTGTAAAAAATCGTTATCCTCTTCCGCTTCTTCCAGAGTTACTTGAGAGGTTACAGTCAGCAAAGATCTTTACCAAGTTGGATCTACGAGGGGCATACAGTCTTGTCCGTATATGACCTGGGGACGAGTGGAAGACAGCATTTCGAACACGCTACGGCCATTTTGAATCCCTTGTTATGCCATTTGGACTTTACAATGCCCTAGCAACATTTCAACATTTTATCAATGATGTCTTCCGAGATCTGATGGATCTATTTGTGGTGGCGTATTTGGATGACATATTAATATACTCTGAGAACCTCGAAGAACATTGTAAGCAGGTTACCATGGTTTTGAGCAATCTAAGAGAGAACCAACTATACATTAAACTGGAAAAATGTGAATTTGAAAAGACAGAAATTCAGTTTTTGGGGTACATCATTTCTACAGAAGGATTGCGCATGGACCGTAGTAAGATCTAAGCTATTTTAGACTGGCCTTCTCCCAAGAATGTCAAGGAGATCCAAAGATTTGTTGGCTTTGCAAACTTCTACCGCAAATTTATTAAGAATTTCTCAAAAGTTATTAGTCCAATAACAAAATTAACCCAGAAAGGAATTCCTTTTAAATGGTCATCAAGTGCCGATGAAGCATTTAACCAATTAAAGGGATTCTACCATTAAACTACTTTTTTTCTAATTACCACGTCAGAATAGCCTTAAGAAAGGCTATTCGTCTCCTACCTTTAGACGTGATCTCCGTCGCACCGTTCCGTAGAAATACCGATTTTAACCGGTATGCAAATGAGCTCTCCGCAGCAATGAGGGCGGGCCCCAGCGCTGAAAGGCCGATGAACACATCACCATTGCTGCCCGAGAGCTTTCCTGCGCCACCTCCTTCTTCTGCAGCAACTCCGCCTCTTCTGGCTTCTCTTGCTCTTGTAGTTATATACAGGAGCATAGAGAGGCCACCCCAAAATGGCCACCGGAGGGCTCATGTATTGAACTGCAAGAGCGGCTACCCAAAAATTGGCCGGCGGCCATTTTTGGGTAGCCGCTCTTGCAGTTCAATACAGGAGCCGGCCGGCGGCCATTTTGGGGTAGCCGCTCTTGCAGTTCAATACAGAAGCTGGCTGGCGGCCATTTTGGGGTGGCCTCTCTATGTTCCTTCAAGAGAAGCCAGAAGAGGCGGAGTTGCTGCAGAAGAAGGAGGCGGCGCAGGAAAGAGCTCTGGGCAGCAATGGGGACGCGCTCATCGGTGTTTCAGCGCTGGGACCCGCCCTCATTACTGTGGAGAGCTCATTTGCATACCGGTTAAAACCGGTATTTCTACAGAACGGCGCGGCGGAGACCACGTCTAAAGGTAGGAGACGAATAGCCTTTCTTAAGGCTATTCCAACGTGTTCATTAGAAAAAAAGGTAGTTTAATGGTAGAATCCCTTTAAAGACACTTTTTACTTCTGCTCCTATCTTAGTTCATCCTAAACAAGACCTTCCATTTATAGTTGAAATGGATGCCTCAGACTCAGCAGTAGGAGCAGTGTTGTCCCAAAGAGTTGGGGATAAACAGTTGCTTCATCCTTGTGCTTTTTTTCTCCTGCCTGATGTCACCTCCTGAAAGAAACTACGACATTGGGAATAAAGAACTACTTGCAATGAAGAAAGCATTCACAGAATGGAGGCATCTTCTTGAAGGAGCATCTCATGTGGTTCAGGTTCGTACAGATCACCGAAATTTAGAATTTATTAGATCAGCCAAGAGACTTTCTGGTAGACAGGCTAGATGGTCTTTATTTTTTTCAAGATTTAATTTCATTATTTCCTACAGACCGGGATCCCACAATGGAAAAGCAAATGCCTTATCCTGAATGTTTTCTGAAATAACACAAGATGACACACCCGAAACTACCATCTTACCTGCTAAGAATTTTGTAGGGGTAACCATTTCCAAGGATATACTTCAGAAGACCAAAGAAGGTTACAATGGAGATCTTTTCCTTAACCATCCCCCCACAGATGTAGATTTAGTGTTTAAAGATGGGGTTTGGACTTTTGATCAGTGTGTATATGTACCTGAGACTACTCGATTAGAAATTCTGGATTCCGATCGGTGATCGAGAAAAATTCATGATCGCAATTGGAATTCCGAACACGATCTTTTCCGGCGGGATCGAGGTCGAAGGTTAAATTCCCACAATGCCTGGCTACTGGCCAATCAATGTAGGAACAGCTAACATGACGCCTGACAACCAGTGGCTGTTATAATCCAATAGGCAGTCCTGTCCTCTGAGATATACATACCTGTGCCAAAAAAGTATACCATTTTTAAAAAAAATATGCCACCAAAAACAAAAAAGTAAAAGGACCCAACAGTCGTGCTCTGGCCAGTGCTCAACCACCTGCCATGAAAGGGAAAAAAACAGACGTCAGCATGGCGTGTGTGTGGCGAATCCGGTATTCTGAATGTTGATAAGCCAGTCCACAGACAACTTATTACTTCATATATTGAAGCATCTTCTTCTGGAAGGACTTCCTCCTCATATTCCACTGAACGAAGCTTTGGGTCATCTGCTGTGCCAAATGTTCAATGGGGATCCAGTTCACCCCCTTCTAAATTAACCTGTCCAACAAATTTGGAAGAAGCTGAGGGATCTGCTGCATTATTTGATCATTTAATGTCCAAGTTCACAGACATACTGCTGTCATCTGACGATGATGAAACACAAATTCAAGATGTGGCTGCCTTCACCATCATCCAGGCCAGTCCATGCGTTAGTGTGGAAGATTGTTCTGAAGAGACAGTGGATGATGACTATGTTGACAAAACTTGGTCTCCACGTGAAGAGGATCAGGGAACTACTTCTGATGATGAGGTTCAAGTTCGTTTGCCAGTGCCACCAAAACGTCCTCCAATTAATGCACAAATCCCAGTTATAACACGCACACCAGTAAACACTACTTCTCCTGGCACTGCGCGACCCAACGTGCTAACCTGAAAAAGAGAGGCTTCAAACAAACTGTGTAGTTATGTTTCACCAAAGATGAAAATGACCCAACGAGGGTGATATGCAAGACTTGCAAGCAGTCACTTAGCCGAGGAAAGGACACTAAGCACCTCAATACAAATGCTATGCCTAGGCATTTTAAATCTGTACACCCATCACTTTTTAAAATATTTAATCAACAAGAAAGTGAAGAGAGGGATGTGCCTGTGAACACTGACCCACCATGAGCTTTGGCTACTTCTTCAACCTACTTGTCCAATGTCAGTGCCACGTACACACCAACTTCATGTGCGCCAGGCAGCAGTGCTGGGCAACAGTCAAGCAATTTGTATAAAAGAATTACAGGAACCACTGGCCAAAGAGCCATGTCTATATTTCACATGCCAATTGCTCCAACATGTTCCTCTCTTTCTGGCTCTAATATTCAGCTCACCCTCCAACAAGTATTGGAAAGGAAAAAAAAGTATCCAGTCACACATGAGCGTGCTAAGCTGCTTACCTCCAGTATTTCAAAACTACTGGCCTTGGAAATGGTCCCTTTTCGCTTTGTGGAATCAAAGGCTTTTCGCTCTACTATGGCCCATGCTTTGCCCCAATATGTTGTACCCAGCCACCATTACTTTTCAGGAAAGGCGGTCCCTGACTTGCAGGAGCATGTCAAGCAACAGATAAAGTGTGCCCTAAAGCAATCTGTTAGTGCATGTGTGCATTTGACAACGGACACGTGGACTAACCAGCATGGGTAGGGCCATTACCTATCTCTGACCGTACATTGGGTCAACATTTTTGACTCTTGTCAGAATATGGACAGCAGTTTCTCATCTGTTCTTCCAACCCAAAGGAGGGTCCTTCCGAATTCATTGGGGGTTCCATCTTCCCCTTCAACTAATTCGGAAACTTCATTTCCTGAGAGTTCCGGGGACGGAATGACTTCCACACCAGAATCTCCATCACATTATGGGTCTGGAAATGCACCTAATTTGTATTGGCGTGATAACGGGCGAAGGCAGCAAGCAGTACTGAAATTAATTAGTTTGGGGGAACTGAGTCACACTGCCGAAAACATCAAAGATGCTGTACTTGCTGAAACTGAGTTATGGTTTGGTCCGCTGGACCTCAAAATAGGCAACGTGGTCTGCGACAATGGTAGAAATTTGGTGGCAGCCCTGAATTTGTTCCCATTGACACATACACCTTGCCATGCGCATGTATTCAATTTGGTGGTGCAAGCGTTCTTGAAACACTATCCCAATCTTGCACCCCTGATAGACAAAGTACGAACATTGTGTGCCCATATACTGCGGTCCAAGGTAGCCTCATCTCTCATGTCTCAGTTTCAGCGCAAACACCACTTGCCAGTTCACAGGCTCATATGTGATGTGCCCACCAGGTGGAATTCGACATTGAATATGTTGCAGAGGTTTGTCGAACAGAAGCCAGCAGTAATTGATCTTTTGATGACGAGAGGAGCCCGACGTACAAATGTTGACCCAGTGAACCTCCATCTTTTGGCTGTGGAGTGGGCACAGCTGCATGACGTCTGTTTGGTTCTTCAATGTCTGGAATACTGCACAAAAGTGGTCAGCGCCAACAACACCAGCGTCAGCATGACTGTGCCACTGTTGTGCACATTAAAGGACAGCCTCATAACTTTGAGGGATCAGGTATGTCCAAGAGAGGAGGAAGAGGAGATTTTCTTGGAAAACAGCCAGGACTTGGAAGACCAACATGACTCCAGGGCAGGACAGATCAGGCAATGGTTGGAGACTGGGTCACAGACTCGAATAGCCTCTGTGGGTACTTATTCAGAGGAGGAGGAGGAGGAAAATGATGAGGACAATTTGGATCAGGAGATTGATGTCACTGTGGAGGAGTCATTCCAGCAGTCCCAGACAACAGGCATTGTGCGTGGATGGGGGGATGCAGAAGAGACTATAGTCCGCTTAGATGAGTTGGACAGTGATGAATCACCACCAGGTACATTGGCACACGTGTCATTTCATGCGTAATTGTCTTCTGGAAGATAAACGCGTGAAAAACATCCTGGCAGATCCTGAATACTGGGTGGCAACCCTACTTGATCCTCACTTGAGGGATAAAGTTCCGGGCTTCATTTCCATCACACCACAGGCTTATAGGGATATCGATATGTACCATCAAAAACTGTTGGAAGACTTAATGGACGCATTTCCTACAGAAAGCAGTGAGTCAAGATCATCTCCAACTCCTGCACACCTTTCACAATGCCGTGGTGGTCCCAGAGACAGAAGCACAGCCTGTTGCAAGGGAAGTGTGGGCATAATGGCTAATGCTTGGCTGTCTTTGTTGAGGCCTACTACACCAACATTAAATGTAGAGGTATCAGACCAGAGACAGCATTTTTTTGTTGCAGGTGCAAGACTATATGAAAACGCACATAGACATCTTACCACAAGAGTCTTTCCTGCTGGACTACTGGGTGTCAAAGATGGAAATGTGGCCTGAACTTGCCCAGTATGCCCTGGAGTTACATTCCTGTCCAGCAGCTAGTGTCTTTTCTGAATGACTGTTCAGCACTGCAGGTGGTGTTGTCACAGAGCTTTGGACAAGACTCTCTGCTGTCAATGTCGATCGCCTGAGTTTTATAAAGATGAACGAGTCCTGGATTGAGAAGGGCTATAACACACCATTGGCATTATATAGAAATCGATGTTGTTAAAAAATGCATCATCAATTTTCTATAGCTCCTCCTGCACATTTTTTTTTTTTTTTTAGTTACAATTTTTCAGAGGCTCATGTGCTTCAATTTTTGGACTCCATGCTGTGTAGTGATTAGAAAACAATGTTTTTATGGCCATTTAAGTATTCCCTTGCTGTTTCTATGCATTCTAAGAACTTGTACTTGTGTTTTTGGGTACCTTTTTTTTTGCTTTTAAAAAACGATCTTAGGAAAAAAAAAAATCCCATAGACTTGCATTGGGATCTGAATTAGGATGGAGATTGGGTTCGAATGAAAAATGATCGGAAATCGGATTTCAAAATCGATCCTGAAAAGTCAAGATCAGCTCAACCCTATTCATGACTCTAGACCCGCAGGTCACATGGAAGTTAAAAAGACCAAAGAACTTTTGTCTCGCTCATTTTGCTGGCCTAAATATCAGGTGGATGTGAAGAAGTATGTTTTTTCCTGTCAAACCTGTGCTAGGAATAAGACCCCTCGATCCTCACCAGTAGGATTACTTCAGCCTCTTCCTATTCCATCTCGTCCTTGGGTTTCGATTTCCATGGACTTTATTGTTTAACTACCATCTTCAAAAGATATGTGTACAATTCTAGTAGTGGTAGACCGTCTTAACAAAATGGCTACTTATATACCCACAAAGAGGGTACCCTCTGCTGAAGAGACTGCGAAATTAGTCATCCGAGAAGTTTTCCGCCTACATGGCATACCTGACAATGTAGTGTCTGACCGTTCACCTCAAAGTTCTGGAAGAGTTTTTGTGCCACTCTAGGAATTGAAGTGAATTTATCTTCTGCTTTTCATCCACAGTCTAATGGGCAAACTGAGCGCACTAACCAAACCCTTGAACAGTATTTGCGGTGTTACACAAGTTATCTCCAGGATGACTGGGTTAATTTCCTTCCTACAGCGGAATTTGCTTATAACAACTCCCAGCATTCTTCTACGTCTCAGAGCCTATTTTTTGCCAATATAGGTTTCCATCCTACATTCAATCCCAATCTTCCAATTTCTTCTTCAGTTCCTGCTGTCACCGACAGACTGTCTACCTTGAAGCAAGTTCAAGAAAAATTGACAAACGCTCTGCATGAAGCTCAAGATCACTATAAGAAGATTGCTGATAGACATCGCAAGTCTTTCCCTTCCTTTGGTATAGGAGATAAGGTATGGCGCTCTACAACAAACTTGAAGCTCAAGTTACCTTCAGCCAAGCTAGGTCAGAAATTTATTGGACCATTTGAAATTGTGGCTCAAATTAATCCTGTAGCGTTTCGTTTAAAACTCTCAGATTCTGTGTGAATTCACTTTGTTTTTCATTCCTCCCTCCTCAAGGCGTATCTACTGCTCCTGTGTACCGATCTCTGCAAACGTCTGACCACGGTTTCTTCTACTTCTGAGGTACTTATCCTCCATTTATTACTATTTAAGTACTCTACCATTTGCCCCACCATTTGGACTCCAAATCTGATAACTAGCATCATTACAGTGGTAATGCATTTACAACCAATCCCTCATTACTGACTGCAAACATAGCAGAGCAAGTGAAACCCCACCCATCAATGTGCCAAGAAATCCAGGAAGTGAAGAGAGCACAGAGCCTCCAGGCTGCAGAACAAGAGTTATGGGAATACCCCTTTATTGCATCTGTGAGTAGTGCTGCACTGAAGAGAATGATGGATATAAGTAGAATAGGTAGAAGTACAGAAATTGAGATTCCTAACACTTTATACTTGTATCTGGTAGAAAATAAACCTTTCCATATATTAAAGAGTTATTTGAGATTAGAAGAACATGGCTGCTTTCTTTCATAAACAACACCACACTTGTCCATAGGTTGTATCTAATTAAGTAAATGAAGATGAGCTGCAATAACACACAACCTGTGAATATAGGGCGACCCTTTTTGTGCTCTAAAGACTCAACAAATAATAATAATTAAAAAAAAAGGGAGCTTCAGTAAGTAAATCAATTGCAGTACTTCTTGCTATAACAAAACGTAGAAGACGGGTGTCAATATTACCTTACATGGCTGCATGTACTGTATAATGTGCTTGTATCTCTTTGGCAATGTGTATGTATAAAGAGTTTTTCATTTTGGAATCATTATATTATGGCTTACATTAGGGTCATGTGGCTCATGGATCTTTTTTCAATGGCGTCTGACCTTCCAACTCTACAATAAACAGAATTCAGTGAGGCAGTGCTAGATCTTCCTGACATTGTGCCAGCATGCCACCCATCTGACCTGACAGAAGAGATCAATCATAAAACATTCTTGCCTTAGGGTATTCAGCAGACCTGATCTGTAACTATAGAAAATGGTAGATAAAAAGATAGAGAGGCTTCTGAAATTTAAGTTCATGTTCAAGGCAATGTATTGCAGTGCTAGCAAAAATAATGTTATGGGCACATCTATTACTTTACTGTAAGTTTTATGTGGCTTGGGCATTTAATGGATAATATGTAGTGGCACATGTTGTATGGGTAATTCTGGTTTGATGTTATTGTTATAGTGTCATTATTATTGGATTTCCATTATTTAATAGCACTGCAGATTGGAAAGTGAAAGCAATGCAAAGGTAGCGCTAGAGTTGTGTCTGCTGTAAGAACAATTCAGAGCCATCAATGACATCACTAGGTCTGAGCACTCAAGGGACACAGTATTGTCTTCAGAGCATAAGGATGAGGTTATATCACAAAAAAATTAACCATTTCATACCAAAAATAGCAGTGGGTGAACAGCATATAGCCAGAGGGGTTATTGTGAACAATTCTTTCTGGTGGTCTGGGCCCAAATAGAGAAGCAAAAGGAACTGTATATGCTGGTAAAATGTTCAAGTGGCTGATGGCTGTGAAAAGTTGTGCAGGCGAGCTCATGCTAAGCTTTTATGCCAGGGCCCATAAGCTTTTAGTTATGCCACTGCCTCTTATTAAGCCCTTGATGATACCCTGCAAACCCAGATTGAGGAATGATAGGCCAGGACCAAAGTATCAACATAGAGTATATCATGTTTGAGCCTGGTGTATCAAGTCTCCACTTCTCTGAAAGCGACATAATAGAATAAAGTTATTGAAATGGATATAAGCTTTTTCCTAGAGCTGTTATAAATGACTGTTGCTTCATGCACGGTATACTGTAAACCGCTCTGCTGTTTTTAGCTATTAATATAAATGGCAACCTATTTCTGAACCATGTACTGCACTGTGAACGGTTGCTTCAAATTGAGTAACTTTCTGCAAGATCAATTTCCAGTTTAACAAATAGACTGGAAAAGCCTCTGAGTCAGCTCCCTTTAGGAAGAAGTGACTGCATGATGCCAGGTCAAACATTACCTGCTGATACTAAGTGCGTGAGGTCAGATATAAGCCCGGGTGATGACTACTCACAATTACATCACTCTTTCATCTATCCTGCAGGTATGTGTCTTAAAGTAAAACTCCCAAAGACAAAAATCATACTTACCCTGTTCCTGCAATGGAGAGAAACAATTCTCCGTGTTTATATCCATTGAAGTTTTACCAATGGATATAAGCACAAAGGGAAACACAGGAAATAAAAATGATAGCAGTCAAGAAAGTACCATACAATACATACAATACAATATATAACCAACAAAATATTTCTCTATATTATAAAAATGTGTTTGTCTGTCTGTTGTTTATGCACAACCAAATGACTGGACCGATCTTTACCAAATTTGGCACACAGATACATCAGGTGTCCAGGAAGGTTTTAGACCAGGCCTCAACTCTCTCAGACGTACTGTTCCAGAGATACAGTATTCCCAAAACAATGACTGGCATTAGCCAATACCAACCTTCAAGTCTTTCACTCATATTCCAACTGCAATACACATGGTCACTCCACATGCACAATCCAACACTAATATCCAAACTGAGATACACACATCAGAGGATTAGATACGCGCCTCAGCACACAATACCACATATGGAGGATTAGATATGTGCCTCAGCACACAGTACCACATGTAGGAGGATTAGATACGCGCCTCAGCACACAATACCACACGCCGGAGGATTAGATATGTGCCTCAGCACACAGTACCACATGTAGGAGGATTAGATACATCCCTCAGCACACAGTACCAAACGCCGGAGGATTAGATACACACATCTGCACACTGTACCACACCGCTTAATAAGGTGACTAGCCTCGAAAACTCGCAGCCCCCATAACTATAATGGGGTCCACCAAGCCTCTGCCCGGAAAATGAGAAGATAAAAGTTTTGCTGCAGGACTTTTCTCTCTGCATTTTTCAAGAGAAATGGGGGACAGAATCCCTGATCAAACAAAGCTTGTGGGACCGTAGCCTTATTGTTCTGTCCTTCATTTTACTGACCCACTAAAATGAGTTTTCTGTCTGAGAAATAGACAAACATACTGCTGTTTCCAGTGCAACAACAATTCACCAACAAATGACATCTACAGTAAACACACATACAATGGGTCTGTGTGCTGTTCAGGGAAAACATAGCACATAGGCAGAAATCATGTGAATGAGGTTGTAGAATTACTGGATTTGAGTTCCAATGTGAACTGAAAGAAACGGCAAAAATACATTCAACTATGATACATTTTGTTTAAGGGAAAATGTATTATTGAGAAGGCACAACTTCAAAAGGCTGAATGTCACATTACATTTACTTGTGAGACGCCGATGTTCTTTCAAAAAGATTTCAGACATAAAAGAAGGCCTGCAATTACTCTGATATAGTTAGACTGTTTCTTCTAAGAAGTGCAATGCCATGTCGAAAGCTAATGCTAGAAATACCCTTGAATTAAAATTTAGAATAAAAGGACCAACGTTAACACTTTAACAGCACAGTAAGTGATGGCGTATTGGTAGAATGCTTGATAAGGGTCCAATGGCCCTGGGCTTATTGTTAGATAAGTATGGAGCATCTTCATAGCGATTCCCTACACAGAGGTATTGCCATGCATTAAAAGGGACTGTTTTGCAATTTTCTGCACAGCTGATAGCCGGGTGTACCATAGATAAATAGCTGTCTAATCAGGTCTCTGGATTAGTGAGGGTACCAGAGGACCAACCCCTGCCTATCATAATGTTATGGAACATTCCAGCAATGTGCCAAAATTTCTTACCAAATTCTGTGTGAAATCTGAGACGTGTGGAAGTACAGTATAGACTTCTATGGGTGCCACCAAATTAAAGATCTGTACAACTAGAAACCTGCAGAGAGTTCTAATACGGTGGTCCTCATGAGGTGCATAGAGGTGAGACAAAAGAAAACTATGATACTGTATGTATGCTAAATCATCAAAGACTATTTCCTTTAAATCCTAGCTTTTGGGTTCACAGTAACACCAGAGTATCATCGGAGTACCAAAGAATCCTTCAGACCTATTTTTTAACACAATAAGTCTGTGGTCACATGAGTATTGTGTGACCATTCGGGGAATCTGCTCCCCATTCCATTAAAATATGCGGAGAGAAAAGTCCTGCAAGCATCAGTTACCTAGAACCATCAACCATCATTACCTGGAAACTCTGTTAGGGTAAATTCACACAGGTTTTTTTGGACTGGATTTTGAGGCAAAATCTGCCTCAGAATCCGGCTCCAAACAACGCCTCCCAATGGGAGCTGTTCTCTTCTTTTTTCCACTAGCAGTTTTTTGCCAATCGTAGAAAAAAGAAGAGAGCTGAATACGCCACAGCGTCTGTGGCGCGACACCTCCCTCCCAACTAGGCCCATTCATTTGTGCCTAATCTAGAGCGGAATGCCAGTGCACTGCACTGGCATACAGTTGTGGCTAGCCTCAACGTTAAAATCCAATCCAAAATACCCCGTGTGAACTTACCCTTAGCTGATGATACACATCAACAGTAATCTCAGCTAACCCATATGCGTATCTTGTGTTCTCAGACCAGTGTTACTACCTCTGTGTGAGCATTTGGAAATTCAGCACATCTTCTACAAGTATTTAAGCAGCAAATATAAAGCATTATAATATATTTTATATATTTACTTATTTTGCTATTTTAATTTATTTTTGTTTTATTTTGTACAATGTTGTATAGAGAAAGCATGGCTACATGGAAACTATTCACAAGTAGGTTGGGTGCTACCGTACTTAACACGTATTCTTTTTATTATCCTCCTTATGTCTTGTTTAGCGGTAAGAGTTATTCCAGTCAGACCCATAACTGGACGAGACGCAGATATGCCCTAAAAAGATTATTAGATCCACCAAAAGCAGATTCTTGACAGTATGTAATGCATAATGGAAAAATAAAGTGTAAAAATCCCCACAACTTGACTAAGATATATTAAAATAATGCTACATTTCTTGTTTACAAATAATAAAAGCTGGGTAGATAGAAAGCAAGGGAATACATAGACTATATAGACGGTACGTTTACGATGGATTGTCTCGGAGAAGCTCTTGCAGCTGTTTGCTGCATCCTTGTGGTCAGAATTGGTTCCTGCTGGATGGGAAATTGCCTTACACTGCACATACACACATTACATTCACTATGCATACAATGAAAAGAATAGGTTCTTAGTAGTAAATTGTGTACTGCATTTGTAGCATCCCATAGAGGCACTACTGATGATAAAATAGTGAGTAGTGTATATATGTGACTCGTATATTTTATATACACACAATATTGTGCTATGCTTGCTATTCATTGAAGAGGCTGCAGTGCCCACCTGAGGGCTAAAACCTCTTCAAGCAGTAGATCTATTAGTGTATGTTCACACGCAGTTTTTTGCAGGCAGATTTTGACATGGAATCCGTCTTAAAATCTGCCTGCAAAAATGGCTCCTATTGACTTCAATGTGAGCTGTTCATTTTTTTTTCCCCGCTAGTTAGTAGTGGAAAAAATAGAAGCAAGATGACCTATCTTGCCTTGGATTCTGCAGCTGAGTCAGCCGCAGCATCCACGGCTCGAGACACACTGCTGTTTAGGCCCATTCATTCGGCCCTAAACAGGAGCAGGATGGCGCGACGGAATGCCGTGCTGCATTGTTCACAAGGTGGAAAAGGTTTCCGCCACCTTTTCCGCCATGTGAATGTACCCTAAGAGTCCCAGGTGTCGGGCATACTAAATCACACATTGATGGCCTATCCCTAGGCTAGATTACCATTATGTAAATCCGAGAAATCCGCTTTAAGCTAAAGCCCCACCTAGCGAGCCACAGCCAAAAAATGCAGTGGAAAAGGCCGCAGCAGAAACACATTTTTTTACGCAACATTTTTTACAGAAAGTCCACAGGGTTTTCTTCTGTCGACTTTCTGACCATATTATACCTTTACGGAAAATGCCAACATTTTTGTAGGTTGTCACGGGATGGTTAGAGTCTATACAATAGACAATGTGTAATATATATTTCATGTGGAATGTATTCTCTAACTTGTTATATACATCAATGTGTAGTTGGCTGATTGGGGTCTAGTGTGTTAGCACATTGTATGCAAATACCTCTAACTAGTGAGGACCAGTGAGGACAATGGGTGGAGATAATCTGATCAGTGTCTCCAAGAAGATGTTGGATGGTGCATTGTCCATAGTAGACAGGGAGTCTGCTCTCCTTGGTATAGGTGAGGGGGGAAGGATCTGTGACTCAGCCCTTCCCACCCACAGATATAGGTGTAACAGTCTTAGTATATAGTTGTAGCTAGCAGTTAGTATGTGTTAGCCGGCCTGTGCACAGCTCTGCAGAGAGCCAGGATTTAGTTACAGGACCAAGGAGCCAAAGCTATCATTGGATTGTGACTTCTGTGGACTTATTGTTGTTACGGTTGATGTGACCACCACCGGCTACTAACTTTGTGGATTACAATAAATTGCTGTTGTCTCCTGACCTCTTGCGTCCGTGTTGATTCAAGATATCCTCCGGAGGAAGACGTATACCTTTGCTCCGTGACAACTGGTTGGCAGCGGTGGGATCAACAGCGGACAGCGAGATGGACTACAGCAGCCCAGCGATTAATGGAGCCACAACCTCAGAATACAGGAACTGGACTATGGCAAGTCTACAAGTAAGGGCCCGGGAACTAAACCTGAGTTATCAGGGAAGAACGAAAGAGCAACTGATCGAGGCACTGGAGGAGATGACCCTGCAAAGCGACCATGAGGAGGGCTGCCCCCAGGAGACAGTAGAGATACAGGAGTGGCAGGTACAGACCCAAAAGAGCAGATGGGTTGTTTTGTATGAGGAGGAATTGGCAGTGCTGGGGCTAGGAGCAACTGCAGAGCAAAGGAGTAGAGCATTACAGAGGGCTCAGGAAACGGAGAAGGAGGAACAGAGAATGGCGCATGAAAAGGAAAGAATGGCGCATGAAATGCGAATGGCTGTGATAACTACGCGGAATTATAATCAAACGTCGACCCCCAGCCCAACAGTGAGAGAACCACCATATGTCTCCCATAAACACTTCAAGACCTTTGATGAAGCGGCTGGGGATGTTGATGGATATTTTCAGGACTTCGAACACCAGTGCCGCCTGATGGAAGTCCCAGAGAAGGATTGGGTCCGGTATCTGGTGGGGCACCTACGAGATGGGGCTGCGGAAGCTCTCAGAGCCATGGACCCTAGTGATCAGCGGGACTATGAGGCCATTAAAAGAGCGGTGCAGAAGTATTATGCAGTCACTCCAGAGACCTACCGAGTTCAGTTCCGCTCTTTGTCTTACAATGGGGGAAGCTCCTTCCACATGTTCGCCCACAAGTTGAAGCAAGCATGCAAGCGCTGGCTAGAAGGAGAGGAGGCTGTCACAGTCGATAAGATCCTCCAAGTCATACTTAAGGAACAGTTCTTTTCCCAGTGCCCCGCTGAGATTCGTGAGTGGGTGCTGGAACGGAACCCAGCCACAGTGGAGCAAGCTGCTTCCCTTGCAGATGAGGGCCTGACCATCAAGCCGCAGTGGAAGAGGTTGTTTGCAGAGGAGCGGAAAACTACCACAGTCCGCCAGACACCCTTCATCCAGCCACCCACCTTTCGTGCCCGGCCTCAGGATTACAATTCCCCCTCTACCCCTGCCCCAGCCCATCGGCCTCCAGCTATGAACAACCCTGTCCCTAGACAACGACCTACTGGAAGAATGCTAGAGCGCAGATGTTTTGGGTGCGGGCGGCCTGGACATTTGCAAGCTAGTTGCCCTGTTAACATGGGGACACGGGCCACCGTGGCATCCCGGCCTATTCACTACCTGGGAACCACCCCTAGGACTGAAAGTTTGGCCCCATTTCCAGATGACTCCATGAATGACCCATCTGTTCCACCTCCAGGGGTCTATGGGATTCAGCCTTCCACCACACATCCCGCAAACCTTCAGCGGAAGCACTTGCAGGAGGTCCTACTGGATGGCTGAACAGTTGTTGGAGTCCGGGACTCGGGAGCTTTCCTAACGGTAGCGGACCCCCGAGTGGTTCGACCCGAGGCCCTAGAGGAGGGCCCTGGCCTTTCTATCGAGTTGGCAGGAGGTACTCGGAAACGTATTCCTAAAGCTACCGTGGAACTCGACTATGGTTATGGACCAAAACGATGCACAATTGGTGTGATGAGCGGGCTGCCGGCCGATGTTCTGTTAGGCAACGATGTTGGAAATCTACAGTGCCACTTTGTGGGAGCAGTGACCCGAAGCCAAGCTCAGAGAGATGCCAACATGGATCGACCGGATTTTCTGCCAGATGCCAGCCCTTCAAACCTACAACTTTACCATTCAGTACCGCCGAGGGAACCAACACCAGAACGCAGATGGGTTATCCCGGCAGGAGGACATATGAGCTATAGAGACTGATGTGCATTCCCCAATTTACCTGTGTAGGCCAATTGTGTCATGCACATGTTTTGAGAGGGGGAGGGGTTGTCACGGGATGGTTAGAGTCTATACTATAGGCAATGTGTAATATATATTTCATGTGGAATGTATTCTCTAACCTGTTATATACATCAATGTGTAGTTGGCTAATTAGGGTCTAGTGTGTTAGCACATTGTATGCAAATACCTCTAACTAGTGAAGACAATGGGTGGAGATAATCTGATCAGTGTCTCCAAGAAGATGTTGGATGGTGCATTGTCCATAGTAGACAGGGAGTCTGCTCTCCTTGGTATAGGTGAGGGGGGAAGGATCTGTGACTCAGCCCTTCCCACCCACAGATATAGGTGTAACAGTCTTAGTATATAGTTGTAGCTAGCAGTTAGTATGTGTTAGCCGGCCTGTGCACAGCTCTGTAGAGAGCCAGGATTTAGTTACAGGACCAAGGAGCCAAAGCTATCATTGGATTGTGACTTCTGTGGACTTATTGTTGTTACGGTTGATGTGACCGCCACCGGCTACTAACTTTGTGGATTACAATAAATTGCTGTTGTCTCCTGACCTCTTGCGTCCGTGTTGATTCAAGATATCCTCCGGAGGAAGACGTATACCTTTGCTCCGTGACATAGGTATACCTGAGCGCTTTTGAAAACTCAGCTTTTCCGCTGCAGATTTTTTCTGCAATGTGTGGATGGGATAGCAGTGTTTTTGTAATGTGGGATATTTCTCCACCTCCATTAACTTAGTTTGGATAGATCATCAGGGGTCTTGGAAAACCTCCTTTGATACTGAAATTGTATACCTTATATAAAGTTAATGTTTGCATTTGTTTCTTTACAAGTAAAACTATTATTTTTCCCCTTTTGACTCTTTTCTGTCTGACATTTGTGAGATAGCTTAGCCTTATAAAAAGTAATGACAGTCCTTGCTTTCCATATGTCAAAGTGACACTGATGTCTCAGGCCCCCACAGCCTGGAATGTCATTGCGATAACAGCATTTTCCTTGCAATTTTCTCCAATCAAGCCTCCTTTTGTCATGCAAAGTGCTGCATATGAGAAATGATGAAATAAGAAGAGAGGAAATAAATTACTGTGTAATTATTCTAAAGGGAAAATGACTACTGGATTATCAATATTAAACATATTTTATATACAGAATATCTAGATCTAAGGAGTGAATATCCCAATAGTTTTCCATACAGACATTTCTTACGACCTCCTTACTAAGTTGCAAGTACTTTGACGCATGGCAGTTGTCTTGTTTCCTCCATTCACATGCAAGGTCAAGAAGGTTCAAAAGTACCCACACAATATAGATGTGTATTAAATTAATTTTAGCACATTTAGAATTTTCTCCAGATGGGCAATCCTTATCTGGCACAGGAAACCTGGGACTGCCTGCTTTAGAGAGAACCAAATTAATATATTGGGTGCGGTGACGAACAGCACTGATTACTCAGGTATGGTGGGGGATAGATAAAAATTTCCAACAGCGATAGAATCAGTTTGGAGTGGCACCTATTGAAGGATGCAAAGACTTGGAGTTGCAAGAGATGAAAAAGTCCTCTTAAAGGGGCTCTATAACTGGGAAAAGTCATTTTTAACTAATCACATCCTTGCATAGGCTTTAGAAAGTCTATTCCACACCTACCTTTAGTATGTAGATTGCCTCAGTGGTTTCTGAATAAGTCCGTTTTTATTCATATGCTAATTAGACTGTTGCACGATACATCGTGCACTCCTCTCCTGTTGTTTCCTATGGGAGGCTGCTGATGATGATGATGACTCAGCTTCCTGTTTGCCTCACACACATAGAAGATAATAGAAGAGAGGAGGTTGCTGGGAACTTCCTGTACTGGCTGAAAGCTCATTAGCATATTAATAAAAACGGACTTATTCAGAAACCACTGAGGCAATCTACATACTAAAGGTAGGTGTGGAATAGCCTTTCTAAAGCCTATGCAAGCATGTGATTAGTTAAAAATAACTTTTCCCAGTGATAGAGCCCCTTAAAGGGGGATACTCTATGAACAAATTCCCTGTTTTACATGCTGTGTGATATGAAAGGTTGTAGAGTTATTGTGCGCCATATGTAATGTCTGTTTCTCCCAAGGAGGTAAGGTCCAGGCATGGAAGTGTAGTATGGTTGAACACTGTGATTGCAATGGAAATTTGATTGCAGAGCGCTGCATTTTGGTGAGGAGCAGCAATGTATATAGAAGGAGCCAAAAACAGGCAATACAAAGGGGCAAAGCAGTGGCGTAACTAAAATTTTGCGAGCCTCGGTGCAAACTTTTACTGGGGCCCCCTCCTTCTAGGGTACACTAGCTTGGTTATCTTGGTTATGGGTGCTGCAACTGTATCTCAGATTTTTTTGAAGAGATACAACTATAGTACCCACAAGGGCAGTTATCAAAAATATGGTGAGTGAGCAGCACAACGCTCAACATGGAAATAGTAATGGAAGCTGTATGTTCTGGTAAACATTTGATCTGCAGGGTCCTAGCAGTCTAAGGGATCTAAGAGATTAGTGGGGGTCTAACAACCAGGACCCCTGCTGATCAACTGTTGGAAGGGAACGTGGTGCTTTTGCATCACACAGGATCTGTTTTATCCCTAATTCCGTTGGGGATACTATGCTGCTAGAAAAGCCCTTGGCCCTATTTTGTACACTGTCCTGCGTCCACACCTATTGGCCTGTATCTACACATGCGTCTACATTTAAACTGCAGTAAATGTTTTTGCTCCCAATGGGGAAGACAGCTATATTTGAGAGTCCCCATGGGTCAGTGTAGCATCTGCCTGACTCTTTTTTTTGTTTCTATATAATAGACCTCGTAGAGGTCACTCTCCCGGCCCCATCAAGACCATTCAAATTTTTCCTAGAGACAAACTCTAATTCCACATGGTCCAATCCAGTTTCTCTATCAATTTACAGTAGTCTGTATTCTGTGTCATATACAATATACCCTCTTCAGTTTTAACCTTAAAAGGGGTTGTCCCGTCACAAGGATCCTATCTATACTATTTGTAAATGTGAATGTAAGACTTTTCCTAAATACACTGCTTCAGCAAAACTGCTTTGTTTGGCCACTATCTCACTTTATTCATTTTTTTGTGGCCACAGCCCTGACCTGAGTCAAGTGATGTGTCTGCCTGCTCTCAGGGGGGAGGAGGGGCTAAGTACACGGGAGGGAGCCTGGAAGGGGGGGGGGTAGTTTACCCTTTTGGGGGACAGGTGAAGCCAGCAACATCGCTATGCTTCTGCCCTGCATGAAGACAGCAGCGGTAGAAGTGATGCTGTTATTCCGGGGCGGGGGGGGGGGGGGCGGAGGAGCGGAATAACAGCATTGCTTCTGCCGCTGCTGTCTTCATGCAGGGCAGGCGCATAGCGATATTGCTGGCTTCACATGTGCCGGCATCTAACTCCCCGACATCCGCTCTAATAGGCGGATGCTGGGGACTGTTAGACGCCGGCACAGGCACATCGCTATGCTTCTGCCCTGCATGAAGACAGCAGCGGCAGAAGCGATGCTGTTCCGCTCCGGGGTCACATATGCAAAGCCAAGCGGCGAGATGCCGCTGGCCCTGCGTGCAAGCTCATACACCAGTCTAGCCTTCACAATGCTAATACAGACCCGCAGGGTGTCGGGTCTGTATTCGCATTGTGAAGGGTAGACTGGTGTATGAGCGCGCACACAGGGCCGGCGGCATCTCGCCGCTTGGCTTTGCATATGTGACCCCGCCCACCAATGACGAGATAAAGCCGGAAGACAGAAGATTTTAGAGGAACGAAGACGGGTAAGTATGCGACGTGGGAGTACCCCTTTAAGTATAAAAACTGATTTCTCATTCACCATACAGTAAGGAGGCCTGTGTACTTCCAAATTCCAAGGCTAAAATTCATGCTCTAAGTCCTTGCTGAGGCTTTCCGAGCAATTGATATATGAAGCTAAATCTCAATACTTTATGTACTAAATCATGCTATGGAGCCAGAACTGAGATGGTCAACATTGCAAATCAGGGGCGTAACTACCATAGAGGCAGCGGAGGCGGCTGCCACAGGGCCCGGGCCATTAGGGGGCCCAGTGACAGCCGCTACCGCTGCGTGTTTTTTTTTAAATTGGCCATTACGGGCCCTATTTACTTGCCGATCCTGGACATAATACTGTGTGCAGGGGCCACTATGGGGACATAATACTGTGTGCAGGGGCCACTATGGGGACATAATACTGTGTGCAGGGGCCACTTTTTTTTGGTATAATACTGTGTGCAGGTGCCACTATGGGACATAATACTGTATGCAGGGCCACTAAGGGTCATAATACTGTATGCAGGGGCCACTATGGGGTATAATACTGTGTGCAGGGGCCACTATGGGGGATAATACTGTGTGCAGGGGCCACTAATGGACATAATACTGTGTGCAGGGCTTACTAAGGGACATTATAGAGTGCGGAGGAGGGGGTCGGTTGAGGTCTTCGGCATCGGTGTCGGTTGGGGGGGTATGTCAAAAGTTCGCCATGGGGCCCCGCCATTCCTTGTTACGCCACTGTTGCAAATCTCATTCAGCATCATCTCATGCAGACCTTCACTCCATCTATACAGTACATCCACATAGGACTCATTACTCTGTCAGATCCTGGGTCTTCCAGGCAGTCCTCTGATACTCTGCTGTGCCAGTCTGATAGTTGGCCATATAGAATAAATAAGCATCAGCCAAACACAGCAAATTTGGTGGTACAATCTGTTTGCAGTTAAGATAAATTAGGCATGTTGGAGTTCAGTATGCCCAATCCTTAGTTCTTATAGGAGATATGTTTTTGTCAGAGATGCCTTATTCAACTCTAATACTATTAAATCATCAAATGTTACTACCGAATAAGGCAATGGAAATAAAAGATGTGCTGGTTCACATTACAGCTGGCATTAATTCTACTGTAGGCTATTGGAAACAGTCAGCAGGCTTGCCCCTAACAACTTAGCTGACATCCTATAATGAAGTCGGAGAGTTAGTTCCTTGTACATCATATAAGGTGGTTGGTATAAACATGACTCCTCCCAAAATGAAAATTAGCAGAGCAGACTCTGCAATGCAGTACTGGGAGGTTTCAGTACAGTTGCATTGTGAATGCAGCTCTGGAGTACATTATAGGATGTGGTTCTGGATCAGTACAAGATAAGTAAAGCAATGTATTCACAAATCTAATGAAATCTCAAATAAGGGGTATATATAAAGCAAAGGTGAACTTCCATCCTAAATATTCTTCAGCCCAATGCAAGGCCAATATGCTGGTCCTGCCAGTGCATATGGTGACCCAGCTGGTTGACTAGATCCCTTCTGCCTGTTGGTAGGCAGCCAGCCAATGTTGACTAGGTGCCTCCCAGCAATCCCTGTGCCTGGAGTGAGTATTCATTAGGGAGTCTGAAACCTTGTTCATGAATATTTCCAAAGGGAAAAGCCATTATTTCACTTGAATTTCCATTTCAAGAGATTTTCCAGTGGATTATTTTTTAATTATCATAGCACAACAAAATACAAAAACAGTGATATCTTGCAGGTCCCCCCCTTCCCCTCCCCACCAAGAAAACCCCCTTTAAGGCCTTGTTTCACTTTGCTGGGAGGACAGTACAGCAATGTTGCAAGCTTGTGTGTACTCCCGGAAAAGCTTGTTACCTATGGTAGTGACAAAAATATTGGACAGCCTGGCGGCATACTTGACATGAATCACATGAGAGGACCTTGGGTTCCTCTCTCTTTTGGTGATGAGTCTGACACCAACTTGACCCAAGTTAGCACCTCTTGTTGCCCTAGCTTTTTTTGAAAAACAGGTGTTACTCTATAGCAGGGGTAGGGAACCTTCAGCTCTCCAGCTGTTTAAAAACTACAACTCCCAGCATGCATACTTGCTCTGCTATTCTTGGAACTCCCATGGAAGTGAATGGAGGATGTTGGGAGTTGTAGTTTCACAGCAGCTGCAGAGCCGAAGGTTCCCTACCCCTGATCTATAGGGTGCTACCTTCCAATAGGTGGCGTTACAAGCAAAATCCTCTTATTCATCAGTGAGTTCTTATTTGCATATTCCTTACCCAGGGCATGTATGGTCTAATAGGTCCCTGTACCATCTCTTCCTAATGTAAGACATTACCCCTTCTGACCCATGTTGAGACCCCTCACCCAGCCAGCCAGTACCCTACTCTGCACTGAGGAGGGGCAATAACCTTGAAACCTTGCGTTATACTGTATCTATAGTGAGCTATCTGCCAAAAGGTGTGGTTGTGAGCAAAATCCTGGTGACGGGTCGTCTTTAAGATGACATTAATTAACCATTGGTATGCCAGGTCACAGCCTCAGCTTCTGCACTTCCTAATTGGATTAGTTTTTTCCATTATCCCTAATTAATGCAGCTATCAGAAACCTTCGCTTGTATTGTACCGTGTTCTGATGTTTGGCTACCACATACATATTTTTGTGCAAAAACATTAAGACGGAGCGAAGGATTATTTTTAGCATCCAAGATCCAGGGCAAAGCAAAATTATTGATTTAGAGCAGGAGGAGACTGTCTCCATGGAAACAGAGGCATTTATCCGGCCGGAGGGAGAATTCCTACAAAGACGACTTTCTTATTAACACTTGCAGAACTCCACTAAAGCAATAGGTATGTCATCTACTATATGGATATAGATAGCTATGCCATAGGGCACCAACAGATTGGAACAGTTTAGTATATTTTTACAAGGTGAAAATTTCCAAGATGGATTGCTCATTCTCCTAATTGTATCCTACAGCACTGGTTAGTAAACAATATATGACAATATATATGACATATGACAATATGTGACAATAGGATAGGAAAGCTTCAAGGGGCTCTATCAGCAAAATTTTGCTCTATGAGCCCCACATATGCTTGAATAGCCTTTAAAAAGACTATTCAGGCACCGCTAATCTTATTTTAAAACCCCGTCCCGTTTTAAAATAAAACAATAAAAACATATAGGTAAATCATACCTGAATGTGCACCCTGGGCGATGATGCACGATCTGACGTCATCTTCTGGCACGCCTTCCTCTTCTTTCTGCTTCTTTCAGCGACGCCCTCCAGTCCTGGCTCTTCCCCGACTTCATCTTCTTCTGCGGTTCAAATCCGATTGGTTGAAATCTGGCGCGTGCGCAGTAGCGCTCCCTGCCATTGAGAAAAATGGCGCCGGAAGAAGTTGAAGATGGAGTCGGGGAAGAGCCAGGACTGGAGGGCGTCGCCAGAAGATGACGTTGGATTGTGCATCACAGCCCAGGATGCAAGTTTCAGGTATGATTTACCTCTATGTTTTTATAGTTTTATTTTAAAACGGGGGGTTAAAATAAGATCAGCGGTGCCTGAATAGCCTTTTTAAAGCCTATTCACGCATATGTGGGGCTCATACAGCAAAATTTTGCTGACAGAGCCCCTTTAAGATCAGTATCCAAAGGTTTGCAACTGAATACTCGGGAAGAAATTAATGTGCGAATAGTCTGGAAACTTCAAATGCACATAACCATTAAGGGGATGCTGTGTTTTTACAAGGTGAAAATCTCTAAGATGGATTGTGCATTCCCCTAATTGTATCCTACAACACTGGCATTAGACAATATAGTGTCAATAGGTGAGCAAGCCTTCAAATACAAAAATTAATCTGAATAGTCTGGAAACCCCAAAAGCACATAACCATTAAGATGATGGCACTATTGCACACATATTAAACCCCTATCCTGAGCCCTGACTACCAATGCAAACTCCACACACTCTATTCCACTCTTCATTAATAATAGACTAGGTACAGGAGTTCAGCTGACTGCAATGCTATAAAGCATGCTGCCCCCCCCAGGTAGCTACTGGTCACAATCTTGGTGACTAACTGTGCTAGATCAAATGGGGCCTGCTGCATAGTCTACATCCCCATCACTGACTGGCAATCCCTTTCATTGGTTCACTAGGACCCATGAACCACTACCACTGAATGGGGGAACTCTTAGGCTGTGTTCACATGGAGGAACTTTCCTTAGATTTGGGGTGGATTTTTACCCCGAATCCGAAGCATATTCCTCTTAGAATCTGCCTCCCATTGTTTTCAATGGGAGGCAGAGATCACAGCAGGATGTGGAAAAAAGAAGTGCCCTGCTTACTCTTGCTGCGGTTTCCACAGCTTGAGATTCCATCCTGATTAGGCCCATTCATCCAGGCCTAATCAGGAGCGCGATGCCTCATTGGCATCCTGCCACAACTAGACTGTGGCAAGAATGAACATACCCTATACTCTTTCCCACCAAAAAACTAGCATGTCTTCTCTATTCCTGAGTGCTTCCATTCCTTGCCTTGCCTCTGCACTCTAAACCTCCTTTCCTTTGTGCCCTCCTTATTCCTCCTTCCAGTATATTACATTTATGAATGACCATCATGGATTGTGGGAAGAATATTCAAATGTGTTTCCCAGGATGGTGAGAGACTTCTAGACCAGATTATGGGGACATTGTACTCCTTAGGGAGAGAGCACCATGTAGGTGTGGAGTCTTATAAAGCCATTTTCGCTCCACTGTGGGGGATCATGGGAATAATATGCAAATGTGTTTCTCTCCTTAAGGAATAAATATGCAAATGGTGTTAATGTTGTTTCTCTCTGGAATGTGCTGTGTAATACCGTGGTGGCAGTGGAATATGCTTGGGGAGGTAGTAGACTACATTAACAGGATGCTCCTGGTCATTGTCAGAGTATGTAGAGGCACATACCCCCACTCAGCTGCCGATTTATTCATAAATTTATAGTAATAACATAGGAAAGCCCCAGCGACGAGTTGTGAGATGCCCCAGAATTGTTATTTCATTGGTAATTTAAGTATTTGCTAAAACAGACATGTCAGGAGAGCTGATAAGGCGTCTATAGTGTTATCACACATGTGTCTTACTGATACTATATATCGTGTGCTAAACAACATAACCAAAAAGTACGAAGTAGGTGTGAGAACAGGCCGCTGGCAGACATGTTTAGTCTCACACATCCTGCATGTGTCACTTACAAGTACAGTAATTGACACCTTCCCAAGTATACTGTAGTTCATGAGTATCCTGCATTTGTAGATTTGCTATACACATAGTCATGTGAGAATTACTATCTCATATATAAACACCAGTGGATAGATTGGAACAGTTTAGATTACCCACAGCCATGAATGTTTTTCACTTGTATTATAGCTCTCAGTTTCCAGGGCATTTTAGATAATAAGATTCAATAAAAACGAGAGCCTGAATGTTTTCTGTAGACTGTAAGGCCAAATGTATTATACCAGACCAACAATCACTTACATGTCCATGTGACAGTTTCGTGGCCCTAACTTGGGAAGGGGTTAAGGAGAAGCTCCGCTTGAATTCCCAGAGGAATAACTATTTTGGAGCATCTTTTTTGTGTTGTGCCATTACCCTATTATTTTTCCAGGAAATTCATGAATAAATTGACGACTTCATGTTTCGAATCCGTTTGTGGGGTGTCCCTTACACAATCTGGTAACATCAGCACTCATTGGACTGTATTGGACTATTACTCAATTCTCATCAAGTATTTTACATCTGTTTAGGACATAAAACACATAATTTACACTGATCTGTATGGAAATGGTGGCCATCCATTTGCATCAGTTTTTTGCATCCAATGCATCTGACACTCAGAACTGGTAACACTCAGATGTCAATATATTCATAAATATCTAGGAGAAATAATTTTGTTTATTTATCTATTTTTTTCTTTAATGAGGAATGTAAGTATTTAGTAAAAGAGATATGTCAGGAGAGGAGACAGGTCCTTTACTTATTTGTAAATTGACGCTAAAATAAATGATAGGGCTAAGGCCCCATGTAGTGGGCCGCAGCGAAAAAACACTGCAGGAAAAACCGCAGCAGAAACATATTGCAGTTTTTCCCACAGCACTTTTCACAGAAAGTTCGCAGAGCGTATATCAATTATACCTATAGAGAAACTGCTGGCGTTTATGTAGGTATAATTGACATGATGAGATTTCCAAAAACAATTTTGGAAATCACAGCATTTCTACTGCGTGTATTTTTCTGCAATGTGTGGCTGGGATTCACACGAATTCCATATCCACTTGGCAGTGATTGAAAAATACCAGAGTTTTATGCACTTACACCATGTGGGGCCCCGGCCTTACAGTGGGTTTCCTGTTTTGTTCCTGTCATTTCTATAAATAACGTAGCAGATCTACTAATGTATTTATGCCCAGAATGTGTGTAAAATGTGCCAATGTTTGTGGTATCTTTGATACAAAATGTTGCATAAGGGTGCACTAGAACCCTTATGCACACTCGGCTCTGCTACATCAGATGGGCTGACCGGCACACGGTGTAGTTGAGCAGAACTGGCTCAGCACTGCTAAGTGTCTGCATTCCCATAGGAATGCATTGGCCAGCCTTCGGCCAATCAGCGCTGGCTCTGCTGGAGGAGGCGGAGTCTAAGGTCGGACCTGAATGGAGACTGGTGTGGAGCGATCTTAGACTCCGCCTCCTCCAGCAGAGCCAGCGCTGATTGGTCGAATTCCGTACTCTGGCCAATCAGCGCTGGCCAATGCATTCTATTAGCCCGATGAAGTAGAGCTGAATGTGTGTGCTTAGCACACACATTCAGCTCTACTTCATCGGGCTAATAGAATGCATTGGCCAATCAGCGCTGGCCAATGCATTCTATTAGCGTGAGCTGAGTTTGCACAGGGGTTCTAGTGCACCCTCGGCTCTGCTACATCTGATGTAGTAGAGCTGAGTGTGCACACTCGGCTCTGCTATATCAGATGGGCTGACCGGCACACGGTGTAGTTGAGCAGAACTGGCTCAGCACTGCTAAGTCTCTGCATTCCCATAGGAATGCATTGACCAGCCTTCGGCCAATCAGCGCTGGCTCTGCCGGAGGAGGCGGAGTCTAAGGTCGGACCTGACTGGAGACTGGTGTGGAGCGATCTTAGACTCCGCCTCCTCCAGCAGAGCCAGCGCTGATTGGTCGAATTCCGTACTCTGGCCAATCAGCGCTGTCCAATGCATTCCTATGGGGAAAAGTTTATGTCACAAAAATCACAATTACACACCCGATAGAGCCCCAAAAAGTTATTTTTAATAACATTCCTACCTAAATAAAGGTTATCCCTAGCTATCCCTGCCTGTACAGCTATCCCTGTCTCATAGTCACAAAGTTCACATTCTCATATGACCCGGATTTGAAATCCACTATTCGTCTAAAATGGAGGTCACCTGATTTCGGCAGCCAATGACTTTTTCCGATTTTTTTCGATGCCTCCGGTGTCGTAGTTCCTGTCCCACCTCCCCTGCGCTGTTATTGGTGCAAAAAAAGCGCCAGGGAAGGTGAGAGGGGAATCAAATTTTTTTGGAGTTTGCCACGTGATGTTCGATTCGAATCGAACACATCGAACAGCCTGATATCCGATCGAACATGTGTTCGATAGAACACTGTTCGCTCATCTCTAGTCATAATTCAATGACGACAACCAATATGGCTACACATCCTGTTGCCACTTTTGCCACAGTAAAACATGAAAATGAAAGTATCTCTTCAAGCAAAAAATAAAATTACCAAACTTATTTAACTTCTGATCTACTAATTCTAATTATTGTTTTTTTTAATCTGTTGTCTTTAATGACTAATTATATGCTACACTTATGGTGTTAAAGGGGCTCTATCATTGGAAAAAGTCATTTTTAACTAATCACATCCTTACATAGGCTTTAGAAAGGCTATTCCACACCTACCTATAGTATGTAAATGTCCCCAGTAGATTTTGAATAAGTCCGTTTTTATTCATATGCCAATGAGCTTCTCCGTGCACCCCGGAAGTCTCTTCATGCACTGCCTTCTGTATATACAGCACAGGCTGCTGCTGCTGACTCCTCCTCCCTGCTCTCATACACAGCACACAGCATAGGGAGGAGAGCTGGCTGACAACTTCCTGTGCACAGAGGAGCCTAATGGCTCGTTCACATCTGCGCCCGGTCTCCGTTCTGCAGGTTTCCGTGTCCTGCACAAAACAGGGCAGGAGACGGAAACCTGCAGGACTCTTTCAAACCCATTAATTTGAATTGGTTTGAAAGATGTCCAGCCGTGAGCGGCGGTGAGCGTTTTATGCTCTCCGCCGCGAAACCATTTTTTAAAAAATCGGACACAGAGTCGGACATGCAGTACTCTGTGTCCGGTTTTAAAAAAACAGTTTCGAGGCGGAGAGCATAAAACGCTCACCACCGCTCACGGCCGGACCCGCTCTGACAGCTTTCTGTCTTCTGCCGGAAAGAAGACGGAAAGCTGAGAATGGAGACCCGAACGCTAGTGTGAACCCAGCGTAATTAGCATATGGATAAAATGGACTTATTCAAACACTACTGAGGCAATTTACATACAAAAGGTACATGTGGAATAGCATTTCTAAAGGCTATGCAAGTATGTGATTAGTTAAAAATGACTCTTGCCAATGATGGAGCCCCTTTAAAAAATAAAAGGCAGCAGCCATTTCCAAAGATTGGTTCATCCAGCTACAGGAATAAGAGAACAGACTAGTGATATATAGAAGGTTTCCAGCACAGATATATTACAGACATGCATGCAATTGTAAAATATTCTGCGTCCTATGTTTACTCTGCAAATTAAATCATCATCCATGTATATTTCTATCTCTATCATAAAAGGATGCATAACAGGTAATCAGACTTGGTATAAGAAAATTACAGTTGCATTATTATTGTCTGCCACTAGATGGTGATAGTAATTAAGATTTATCATACTGTCCTACTAAAACCATTGTGCTGAATAAGAAACATAATACTGCATAATAGGCATTACAAATTAGCTCCTCCATTACAGAATAAGCAAATAGACTATTACGGAGCATATTTCCCCAGTGACTCGGCATGCTGCCGATTATTAAATATCACCCAATAAATTTTGTGCAAGTTATAAAGACCCCCTGTCATTGAATTAGAGAGAATGATTACATCTATTTCCATTTATTGTGTTACATATAGTACAGCGAACAGTAATTAACCGTGTAGCTGCCATAATTCATAAAAATCCAGAATGTTTCATTTGCAACTGACCAATGACACACCAACAGTAAATGGGGAACTTGTATTAATATGTGCTTTTATGGCATGCTAAGTCTAAAAATATAATCATCTATCTATCTATCTATCTATCTATCTATCTATCTATCTATCTATCTATCTATCTATCTATCTATCTAATTAGATATTGTGTCTTAGTCCTGATAGAATCAGAACTAGTGCTGCCAGCAGATGGCAGTATTCCCACCAGAGCCTCCTTGTAAATTATGCTTCCATCTACATTGACTTTGGACTTCACTGTTGGGTTATATTCACATGACCGTGCTGATTCTCGTCTGTGTTTTTTTGAAGGCCCAGCATTAGTGTGGAATTTTTTCATGGACCCATTGACTTGACAATGGGAGAGTAGTCCACGAAAATAGTTGTGTTTCTGTAAAAGTAGAGCATGTCATACTTGTCGATGGATCACAGACATCACTTTTGAACATTGGTAGTGTGAATAGCACCTTAGGCTGGGTTTACACAGTGCGATTATACAGAAGATCTACATGCAGTATTTAATTCTAGTAATGAGCGTTACATGTTACTGTATGTTACTGTATGTTAGCCATTACATTGAGAGCTCCAATTCACTGGCATAGTAAGATGTGCTACTCAAAACTGCACATCATGGCCAGTAATCTCACAAGTGCTGTACATGAAGGCGCAGCGTAATATCATGCAACAGTGCCACTACCAGGTCTATGTGAGGGTGTATGATATTGCATGAATGTGTCAGGAAATCTTGGGCTGCACATTGACATGTAATATACCTATGCCAGAATAGGACATGCTTATATTAGGGCCCCTTCACATGGAGTTTACGCTCGGTGTATTCTGTACTTAGCCATTGAGTTCAATGGCATGTTCGTATAACGCGCGTCTTTTTGCGTGTGCACAGACGCATTCTCTGTGTATCAGCCGCTGAGAGCCGATGACCAGTGGGGGTGCTGAATGCCAGACTCCCATCAATCTATTGATGGTTCACCCTTAGAATCCTTATAATTTTGTGAGTATATGGAATAAACCCTTCTCTTTTAATCTGCTGTTCTGCCAATGTCTGTATTATGTATTTCATTTCTAACTTCATGTACAAACCTATCATGTTGCAAAATAAAAAGTGGCACCAAGCCCTTAGAGGGATCCCTGTCGATAATTTAATCATAGGTCACCCACTCCTTTGACCCCCAACAAACAGCTGTAGTCTGTAGGGGAACCTGGTAGCAAGTGTTCGATTTTCCTACAGGGGAAATGAGGCATTACACAGTTCCCATTAAAAATCAATGTCCTGTTTGCATAATGTATTAATGTGCAGGATCCTCCAGAGAGGTGATTGTGTATATAGCAGAGGAACCTAATGTTTCACCTAATATTATCTATAATCAGGGACATTTTTTTGTCACTGCTTAGATGTATTGACATTTTTGTGCAGTTCCTTATGTTCTAAGTATACACACCTTATGCATTTCTTACTGCTATTCAGCTTGCACGTTACCACCATAGAAACCAGTGAAGCGGATTCAGCGTTCTGTTCAATGTCTGCCTGTGTTTTTTCCAGCTTGTGTTTACAATGAACCCACACATTGCACCCTAATTTACAGATCATAATGCCAAGGCAGTCCCCTACAGCCTACTCAAGAGAATGGTGAAATCTGTTCAGTGTCTCGCCTGCTTCCACATGATACCAAAACAATTTACATTTATGCAAGTGTAATTAGATGCTTGTGATTTTCCGAGCAGCTCACGCTGAGCCTAGGACAAACACAGCGAATTGCCTGGAATTACACAAACGGGACATAATATATCTTGTCTAACCGTATTGACACTGTATAGTTTGCCTCTGGTAATGAGTTTGAACTTGCTTCACAGTCAAACCACACTAATCTCTGGAGCGCTCACAGCCGAGTGACAAATGTCGGAAAAGCCACTAATCTCATATATAACAAAGATCACTCGAAAACTATCCTATCCCCAGACTATTAAGGCAGTCAGACGTCTCTACTGGAGAAAGGAAGAATTCTTGTTTGAAGTTGGAGACATAGAAACAGTGCCATTCCTGTCTTCTGGCTGTTTCTGGTATTACAAGTGTTTGAATGTTTTTGAGCTACAGTACCAGACACTGTCCATTGACAAGCATGGTACGGTTTCTGGAAAAACCAGATATTATTTCCCAATTGGGATAGTTACCATGTGACAACAGATTAAAAATAATAATAATAATTAACAAGGGCAAAATTATATAATGAAGATATTATTCAGGCCCTAGTTTCCATATAACCAAAGTTTGTCAAAGTAATGTGTTAAAGTGAATCCAACCCAAAGGCAAAATTAATAAGGTGGTTTGCATGTGGGGATTTTTACCGGTCCAATGAGTTGAACGGCACCTGCGGAAACCTGTTTTGGATTTTCTCTAGTGGTAGCGTTATGCCACAACACCATGTGACCCACATGAATCCCATCCACAAGTATTACTTGTACTGTTACATTTGACTTTCCAACTTTTTTTGTATTGTAACGTTAGTTAGCATTAGTTTATAGATTGCGGCCCACATGGAGTAAATGCCATGGTGGAAAAAAACACAGCGTTTTACAGTCCATGCAGTCTAGCTAATCCCTTCCACACATTGCGGGAAAATTACGGAAAGACTCCATTTTACGTTGAGGAAACTGTTGCAGTTTTGGAAAATGCAGCATGTCAATTATACCTACGGAAACGCCAACGGTTTCCCTGTAGGTACAATTGAAACAGTAAGTTCACAGAGGAAAACTCTGCAGGCGTTCTGCGAAAAGTGCTGCAGGAAAAACCACAATGTGTTGCCACTATTTTGTAGCCCGCTACATGGGGCCGTAGCCATAAACACACTGTTTGAGAGGATGCTAGCTGTTAGCCCTTTACTTTTTTAAATGTTTATACATTTTGATAATTTATGTGGTCCAATGTTTGCATTAATAAATATGTTATTTATTTTTGTGATTTTGGTGAAATTTGTAGGATTATTATTTCTCCATAATAATAGGGAAAGTGCAGGTCTGATTACATAAATAATAATTTTAAGATTTCTGGTTGGGTTCCTTCAATTCACCGCCCCCTCTCCATTTCTGTAAATACCCACCTGCACTATGCACATTGGCCCTGATTTACTATTGAGGATACGACTAGACACTGGCGTAAATATGGCGCATCTTTGGAGCAGCATGGAGCATCTTGCTGCATCTAGGTTGGGCTAGAATTTTCCGGCTTTCTCCACATGTGGGCTTGAAATCTGATGGAAAGGTTGTGTGTCTTAAATGCACCAAATATGTGCCAAAATACTGTGCTTTGATAATCTAAGACACTTCCCTTGCTGTTATCTGGCTCATCCAAGAACAATGGGAGTGTCTCTGACTACCGATGCATAGTGTAGGCAGAGTAGCCTCAGAAGTCTGTGGCCATTTTAGAGGAATGAAGAGAGAACCAAGTGAACTGTACCAAACACTGAGTATTTTAACTTTATGTTCTACATTAATTGTAAGTTTCTGCTACGAACCGGTAGGTTGCATTCAATCTGGAATACAGAGAAACATAGCTAAGAACAGTGAAGCACAAAACATACACCAATAATCTCAGCTATGTAATACAAAGAATAATAGTGATCCCGTAATGAAAGCTGAAGGCAAGTGGTTACTGCAAGGGTTATGACTTCACAAAATTATTGCTAGTTTGGTCCAATCCATTCAAAACATTATATACTGAGTTACAAGTTTTATTGGTTCTCTGGGCTGCTATAAAACACAAGTCCTGGAGCTGAGCCATGTAGTTCTGTCAGTGGGATAAATATAAAGCCCTTATCCTCAAACAGAAGTCATATCAGACAGAACATAAGAGTAGAAACTGAAATGTATCATTTAATATTCAGATATTCATTTGCTTCTGCTGGCAAAGACAATACATAACAGACTGGGCTGTTTTATTTCTATGGGACGTGTCCATAACAGTCTGGCAGCACCTTTTATCAGGTCCTGCCGTACTAAGGCCCCATGACCATGACCGGATCAGTAATTGCAGATAGTATACAGACCCATTCACTTCTACGGTCCCATAGTTTCTAGAGGTTTACCACACACCTCCCAACTTTCAAAGGACAGAAGGAGGGACAAAATTTGTGGTGTACTATTCCCATTTCTTTGTTGACTCTGCCCGTTCTCACCCATTTTTCTTTGTGCCCCCACACAGTATAATGCTCCTACAGTCAACCTAACATTAGATGCTCCCACATTATAATGTTCCCCTTCAATTGCCCCACAGTATGAAGTTCCTCTCTTTGTGCCCCAGTTTATACTGGGGCCACTAGAGGCAGACATGTCCTCCTCCAGCTACCCTCATGGTTTAATGTCCTCCTCCAGTTGTCCCCACTTTAATGTCATCCCCTATCTTCCCTTCAGTTTAATGTCCACTCCTCCATCTGTCCCCTGTTTAATTTCTTCCCTTCCATCTGTCCCCAGCTTAATTGCTCCCTTCATTGTCCCCCAGTTTAATGCCCCCTACATATGTCACCAGTTTAAATGCCCCCTACATCTGCTACCAGTTTAATGTCCCCCTTCATCTTCCACCAGCTTAAATGCCCCCCTTCATCTGCCCCCAGTTTAATTAATCCTTCATTTGCCACAACTTTAATGTCCCCCTTTATCTCTCCAAAGTTTAACATAATAAAATCACTGATACTCACCTCTCCTCGCTACCCATTACATCGCACCTACAGCTCCCAGGGCCGGAGCATAGGGAGAGGAACAGTGGTGAAGCAAGCACTGTCTACAGGCAGCTCCTGCTTCACTTCTGTATTCAACTCATCTGCATTCTCTCTGGACGCAGATGAGTTGAATCCGGGACATACCTCCCGCTGACTGGGACTGCGGAAAAGGACTCACAATCTGGGACTGTCCCCCCGAATCTTGGATGGTTGAGAGGTATGTCTACCAGGAAGTGCAGAATATGAAGTATGGTCTATTTTTGTCTGTATTTGAAGCATAGACTCTCCCATACAAGTGTATGAGATCATACAGGCCGTTTTGTAGATCTGTGCTTGCAATACAGACATGTTTTGTTTGTTTGTTTTTTACAGACAATAGATTTTTTTGTGAACAGTAAAAAAACACTACTGTTGAGTGTATGTAGCATGAGATTGTAAAAGACCGTCCACTGTTATTTTCCATTCCTTAGGTAAATTACTGTTCTGTAACGTAAGTGAATAAAAAATAAGTTGTTTTTTAGTTTCCCTGCTGCAACTGTTTTATAAGTCAGAGGTAGAAAATCCTCAGTAACAGCAGTACACTTATGGTTATACAGTAAGCACAGATTTTCTTTATCAAATATTGCCGACCAAATTAATGAAACGTTAAGTTAATGTTAATGTTTTGGTCCCTTTTAATAGTATATGAAGTGAAATTACTACAATTCAATCTGTAAATAGCAAAATTTTGCTAAATGCTACCCAGCAAGTCCCTGATACTGTATTTACAGACTGCAACCTAGTAATTTCATTTTGGGTGACTATTCTGAAGTACGTCAAAAATAAGCTGAAACATTGTATTTATTTGGTCTGAAATATGCGATGAAACACTAACTATATGAGTTTATAACCATACGTATGTGCAGAAGGTCTGTTGTTATGCTGTGAGGGTTGGGGATCCTACTCTCAGCACTTATAAACTTGGGTCGGGACCAAGTAAGTGAGAAAATCTCATACCTTCAATTCTCTCCATGTCACATGTACAAGCCAGCTAAAGTTTCTCTAACAGGATTTTTATTTGCCACATTGTAGCTGATCAAAGGTCTGTGGGATCGTTCATATAAATGATCCCACCAGAAACATAATCAACCAAAATGACCGATCGGACTGAAATTTTACAAAATCACACTTTGCCTTTTGGACAGAAGAAAGCCTGCTGTCTGCCATGGCAAATTCACATGTGTAGTAATTTTTTTGGTCGGCCCAAATGGGCAATTACAACTAACAATGACTAATGTGTTTGGTCAACTTAACACAGCTCTGCAATTTGAGGACCAAATCTCACTATTCCTCATCTACCTTGATTCCTGTATGACTAGTATGAGAAGATACAGTATACCATGGAATTTCTTATTTGTTTTTTTTGCTTTTTATTCTACACTTGGGTTTTAGGGATTATTTGAGTTAATAATAAATAATAATAAGTATTGAGGCTGCCACTCATGCGGCGCCATCTTGGCTCTATACAAGTAAATAGAAATAAGATAATAAAGGGCAAGTATAGCCTAGATCAGCGATGGCGAACCTTTTAGAGACTTTTTAGAGTGCCCAAACTGCAACCCAAAACCCACTAATTTATCACAAAGTGCCAACACAGCCTTAATACTGTGTGGATGATCTGTGATAATATCACATGTCTGCTATAAAACAGATATTGTGTGGTAAAAATAGTGAAGGGCCCCCACACAGCACAATCTTCCCTGCAGTGACCCCCACACAGTACAATCTGCTCCACAGTGGCCCCCACACAGTACAATCTGCTCCACAGTGGCCCATACACAGTACAATCTGCTCCACAGTGGCCCATACACAGTACAATCTGCTCCAAAGTGGCCCATACACAGTACAATCTGCTCCACAGTAGCCCCCACACAGTACAATCTGCTCCACAGTGGCCCATACACACTACAATCTGCTCTACAGTGGGCTACACACACTACAATCTTCTGCAAAGTGGCCCCCACCCAGTGAAATCTGTTCCACAGATGGGTGCCCACAGAGAGTGCTCTGAGTTCCACCTCTGGCATGTGTGCCAAAGGTTCGCCATCATGGGCCTAGATCATGGGTGCCAGAAGTGGTTTCTGCCCTGGCTAGACACCATTCTGCCATGGCAAAGGATATTTAAATGCAGAGCTAGGGCAGTGAGCTATTCCTCATCGCAAGGAAAGCCTTGTCTATTATAAATACAGATTCTGTATCAAACACTATTTACCATACTATTATGCCCCAACACTGACATATCTGCATTGAGTCCATATATCACGAGATTAAAAATACCCTTCAATAAATTTAATTAAACAAAATAGGACACCATTAATATATATGAAATGAATAAAACATAATGAAATGTAGAACCTCTGGCACAACAAGTGCCCCGACCAAGAAGAATAACTTCATGTACTTGGATATTTTATAGACTCATTGACAGTTTTAGTTGACAACTTTTGCCGTAGGTGTTTTCCACTGCAAATGAAATGTGATCTGGATTTGAGCTGGTGAATGTGCGCTCTAGAATAATAGTAGGCAACACATCACATTCTTTATTGCTTTATCTTCAAGCCATATTCACATGTGTTTCATCATTTCCAGCACGATGGCTGGCAACAGAATTGATTGGAGTTACATTACAATAGCGGATATCATTGCTTGCCTCTGCTATTCACTACATACTAAGTGTAAATGTTATCCCTGTATATAAGAGAGAACTTCTTGATGGATATCAAGGGAGGTTGCAATCCAAAGATCTGCACCATGAGAATTTTAGATATTCATTGAAAGATTGCAAAAACAACCGTAGCAAGTTTCTAGCAAAACCAATGAAAACGACCAATAAGATAAAATAATCCTTTAATAGTGCCACTATGGGGAAATTCAGTGTGTTACAGCAGCATGGATAATACTGTAGAGAAAGAACACATACAAGCTCAGAATAGCAGATAGAAAAGATACTAGGAGTCATAGCAACTAAAAAGAAAGACCTCAGGATCATTTAGTTCTCTGTGCGGAGTAATCTCCACTTAGCGTGATGCTGGTTATAGAGCGAGTAGTATTCTAACAAATAGTGGTATTCGATTGAATTCCTCCCTTTGCATAGTTATTGGTGTACTCAGTCGAATACCACGCCGTAAATATTCAATTCCCCTCCCACCTTCCCTGGTGCTTTTTTTTTTTTTAAACATGTGTTTCCATGCAGGGGAGGTATTCGATTGAATATACTCGCTCACCTCTATTGATTATACAGCCTGACTGCAGTTGGGAGAAAGAACCTCCGATAGTGCTCCTTCTCACACTTGGGGTGAAGCAGTTGGTCACTGACAGTACTGCCCAGTGCTATCACAATCTCATACGTGAGATGGGAGTTGTTTACCAGCATAGAGCTCACCACAGACAGTATCCTTCTGTCACCCACCACCTGTACTGGGTTCAGGGGGCTCCCAAGGACAGACACATGCCGGCCATTTGACTGCTTGCTATGGGGCTCCTGGCAAGGGGACCCAGCTCTGTCTGGCTAACAACATACGAGGAAAAGCTTTACTTATCTAAATACCTACAACTCTGGTTAACAAGGCATACATGTATTGTGCCAGGCTTATTATGGCATAGAAGAGTCTTAAAATGTACCATAATTTTGACATAGAGAGGGGAATTTACTAATCTGGTCATGACAATTTTTGGTGCAAAAGTACAAAGCACCAAAAGTATGCCACTTTGTCCATTTTTTAACTTGCTTGCTGCTTTTGAGAAAAGATGGTGGCACTGGGCAGAGATCGAGGAAGGCTAGAGTAAGAATACCTCAGCCCAACAGATTTACAGTGACTAATGCCAGAAAACCTCCATGAATTCTTCACTAGTTTCTGACTGGGGTAGATTTCAATACTGTCTCATGGAACCTACTGTGGTGTACCAGATGCTAAAGAGGCTCTTTAGCATCTTCTGCTAACACTTAAAATATTATAGTGATTCTCTGCCCCCCAGGTCTTTGTTTGATGACCTGCAGGATGACCTATAGGATCCCGCACTCAGCTGATCTGACTGCGTCTTGGCACCAAAAACTACTGCACAGGATGGGGCCAAAAGCAGCTCTGCTCCTATTCAAATACTTACTTTTGGCTCCATCCTGTGCAGTAGGTTGCAGTGATGGGACGCTGCCAAATCAGTAAATGCTTTTTAGCTGTTGCACCCCTATCGATTGGATACTGATATCCTGTGATTAGGTCATCAGTATAAAATTAAAAAAACACCTTATTGCTGGAAAACCCCTTTAAAACAAGCACATGATGCTCCTGTCTTAATAAATTCCCCATAAAGGATCTTCCTCCTCCCTCCTGCTGAATGGGACACAGAACACTTATACAGGTCAGATAATATGCAGATGCTTGTATGGTTCAGTGTTATCTGTGTGTTTACATAGAGAGATAACAGACCAGGCTTTATCAGCAAATTGTAATGAGCTGAACGATTTTCCTGCCGGCAACAAGAGCAGTGAGTGACATCATTGTCCTATAGGCCCGCGGTTATAGCAACACTGTGTAGGAATAAGGTCAAATAGCAGGCAAACAAAGCAGAATTTCTAAAGAAATATATTTAGGAAAAGTCTTCAATTTACATAAGGTACCATTATAGATAGGATCCTTGAGATGGGACAACCCCTTTAATAAAAGGCCCAACAGGCACAAGGCACACCTGATTCATCAAGAGGCATTCATGGAAAGTGGCAAACTTGCACCAAAAGTGTGCCACAATAGCAATCCTCTACTCCAGAAAACGGGGACATAGTGGTTGTTAAATTTCCGTCCAATATGTAGGAGTGTGATGACTTTGGTGCAACGACTGTCTACCTTCCCTAGTTTTAAGCTGTCTACATTTGAGACTGTAATAACAAATCCCCTCCATTGTTCGTGATACAACTAAAAGTAGACTTGTGTATGTTCTATAGGTCCTCTGTTCTGACACAGTGTGGTATAGCGTGTGATCCGTGTACCCCAAGGGAGGCACAGTATATATCTGGTAAACACTTAGATATTGGCCTTATCATTTACCTGTCATAGGAACAATTAAGTAAATGCATTTTAGGTTACAACGTCTAGAAATACCAACAAAGCAAAACATAAATTTATGCCTGTAATTACGTACTAAATATAAAAAAGGTAAATGGCATGTCAGGAAGAAGGAGATAGCTCCGTGTTTTTAGGTAATGGAACCTGCACAGAATAAACTTCCCGCTATAAATATCTCTGATTCTATTTATAATACTTTGTTTCCAAAGCTAAATGAAATGTATGACACAGGAAAGCACGCATTGCAGCAAAACATATTAATGGCTGTGACATGGAACACAGCGGAACAATAACAATATAGACTTTGGGTCAGCAGAAAGTGACGCCAGAAAGATTTATTAGTCAATTAGCAGTCCTCACGCCTAATCCGCCTTCCATGTGCAGTGCGAAGAAATGAAATCAACACATATCTTAGAAAAACTGCGCTCATTACGATAATGGTTCTTCTAGATCCATAGGCACAAAGGTAAAGGGAAATATCAGGTAGCAAACAGTAACAGAATTGTGTCATTCATGTGGTGGGTAGTGTTGGGACTGGACTTCTAAGGGCTCGTTCAATCAGAGTTTTTTGGCAGCGGATTTTGACACGGAATCTGTCTCAAAATACGATGCAAAAAAGGGCTCCCATTTACTTTGCTTCTTTTTTCCACTAGCTAGTAAGGGAGCGTTCACACTACCGTCTGTGTCCGACAGGTAGTGTCCGCTCCTAGTGTCCGCTCAAAATCTGGCACGGACATTAGGAGCGGACACTAGCTGTGTCCGTGACACCTGTCATTTATTTAAATGGCGATCGGGTGCGTTCTTTTGCACTCCGTGCCCTTCCTTCATTGTCCGCATGTAAAGATGTCCGACTTTTCAAGCGGACAGAAAAACCCGACATGTAGGGTTTTTCTATCCGCTTGAAAAGTCGGACATCTTTACATTCGGACAGTGAAGGAAGGGCACGGAGTGCAAAAGAACGCACCCGATCTCCATTTCTACTGATCCTCGGGGGACATTATTATACTTTGATGTGCCAGTCTGGTCCTATTTGGCTCCTATTTCAGCAATGAAACCAGGATCCTGCAAGCAGATGGGGAGGGAATTGCAATGATGTCAGATCTGCCAATGTTTCAGTCTAGCCAGGGCACCAAAGGAAAATGGAGTAATAAACTGCACAATATAGTATGCTTTGTAACCCATTTCCCACAGCATTGACAGAAAGCCCTGAATAGAAGACAAGACCTATTTAGTTATAAAACAAAACTTGGGCTGTCTTGCCATTCAGAAGTCTAAGAAAGCTGAGTAACAGCCCCAATGAGAGCTGTAATAACCATACTGGTTCTGGACTAAATCAAATTATTAATAATATGACAGAAAGGAAAACTTAAAAGGTTTTCCCACAAACATAATAATCATGTTTAGATATGCAGACAATTAAAAACTAAACATTTTTGCAAATATAAGTCATTAAAAATTTTTCAGAGTTTTATAGCTCTAAACATCGTAGTGATGATAGTCTGTTTGCCAATGGATATGGCAATGAGTACAGGAACATTCTACGGTCTGGCATTTGTCAGAAACCCAGCCATGATTTCCCTATAGTGGATTATCTTCATATACATGTCTTGTCTGTGACTGATAACCTGTCTGCCATAAGAAAATCATGGCTCGGTTTCTAACAAGTATTGGACTATAGAAAATCCATGGTCATATTCATTGGTAACCAATCAAGACAAAAGACTACTAAGAGATCACTCTAAGGGTAAGGCCCCAAGTTGCAGAAATGCATCTTTTTTTTTTTTTATTGCAGATTTTGCTGCAGTTTTTTGAGCCAAAGCCAAGAATGGCTATAAAAAGACTGGGAAATACACAGTGAAATATATACGTCTACCTTCTGCTCAATCCACTTCTGGTTTTGTCTCAAAAAACCACTGCAAAATCTGCAACAAAAATGCTGTGTTTCTGCAACCTGGGGCGTCAGTCTAAGATAGTTGGAGATAATCTTTAGGCTAAGACCCCACGGGCCGGAACCGCCGCACTAAAGCGCTGCAGGAACAGCCGCAGCATGAAGATATTGCAGTTCTTCCCGCAGCGCTTTGAACAGAAAGTTCAGAGTTTTCCTCCTCGGACTTTCTGTTACAATTATATCTATGGGAAAGCCGCTGGCATTTCCGTAGATATAATTGACATGTTGCGATTTTCTAAATCGCGACATGTTGCGATTTTCTTTTTCCGCAAAGTGGGCATGGGATTCGCATGAATCCCATCCACTTTGCAAGTACTGTAAAACGTTGCAATTTTTACTGCGGTTTTTCCGCTGTGGCCAAATCGCGGCGTATCCGGCTCGTGGGGCTCCGGACTTAAAACACTTCAAAATTATTTATGTTTGAAAAAAATGTTAACTTTTATTTGTCTACAAATTTAAATCTAGTTTTGTTCTTTGGAAAACCCTTGAGGTCGGGGCCCTACATGTCGTAAACGTTGCTACATTTTATAGTCACTGCAAAGTGGATTGGATTCTAGTTAATCTCAGCCAAACATTGTATGAAAATAATGTTGTGTTTTTGGAAATTGCAGCATGTCAATTATACCTACGGAAATGCTGGTGTTTTCCCTATAGGTATAATAGAATCTCTACGGACTTTTGCAACAACAGAAAAAATCTCCATTTCTGCAACGTAGGGCCTCAGCCTTATCAACTTAAACAGTGTATGAAATTGGAGAGATCGCTGTCATATAGAAAAGCATCAAAACAAAAACACTAGTAATAATATACAAAAATACTACAATATATGTCATGGAATACTCTTAATAAATTTCCGTTAGAAAACATGGATTTATCAAAGTATTAAAAATAGTATTAAAATATTGAGGCCTATTTGTTGGGCTCTCCCCATCCGCCTCTATCTCTCTATTTGAAAAAAAAATAACAATCACAAACATAGTATTAACAAAGTATAAAAAACAATAAGTGCATTGACTTGGAGAGCTGCAGTAATTTATTTATATAAAAAAGAAATCCTTCTGGTTCCTTCACGGACTTCTAAGTTAAGACAGTAGGTTGTCTTAAAAGGAGTCTTTCAGCAGGATAATTGGTACAAAACTAATGAAAGTACCTTGCAGAGCTGCTCCTACACTTTACAAAGCTACATTTATTATTCTGCATTGCAGGAGAATTTCTTCTCCAGCCGTAACTTCACTGTTCGTTCTATAAAACCAAGCCAAACTGCTGCCCATTTCCAGGCCCAATTGCTAGAGTGACACTAGATCCCGATAAGTTCCTCTCTTGCTGAGATAGTAATTCTTCCTGATATGGTATAAGATGTTTGGTGCAAGGAGGGCATCACCATTAGAGATGAGCGAACACTAAAATGTTCGAGGTTCGAAATTCGATTCGAACAGCCGCTCAATGTTCGTGTGTTCGAACGGGTTTCGAACCCCATTATAGTCTATGGGGAACAGATACTCGTTAAGGGGGAAACCCAAATCCGTGTCTGGAGGGTCACCAAGTCCACTATGACACCCCAGGAAATGATGCCAACACCTCTGGAATGACACTGGGACAGCAGGGGAAGCATGTCTGGGGGCATCTAACACACCAAAGACCCTCTATTACCCCAACATCACAGCCTAACAACTACACACTTTACACACTCAATACCACCTCTCTGACAGTAGGAAAACACCTTGAAACATGTGTATTTGGCACTTGCAGTGAGGAGAGCTTGTCACCAGCAGTGAATTTGGCCCTTGTAGTAAGTTGAGGTTGGCACCAACATTTGTTTTGAAAATCAGGGTGGATTGAGCCTCTAACCAGCAGAGTTTGGGCAAATTCATGGTGGAGGGAGCCTCTAAAAACCCCAGTTTGGACCAATTCATGGTGGAGGGAGACTCTAAAAACCCCAGTTTGGACCAATTCATGGTGGAGGGAGCCTCTAAAAACCCCAGTTTGGACCAATTCATGGTGGAGGGAGCCTCTAACCAGCCCAGTTTGGGCAAATTCATGGTGGAGGGAGCCTCTAACCAGCCCAGTTTGGACCAATTAATGGTGGAGGGAGCCTCTAACCAGCCCAGTTTGGACCAATTAATGGTGGAGGGAGCCTCTAACCACCCCAGTTTGGACCAATTCATGGTGGAGGGAGCCTCTAACCAGCCCAGTTTGGACCAATTCATGGTGGAGGGAGCCTCTAAAAAACCCAGTTTGGACCAATTCATGGTGGAGGGAGCCTCTAAACAGCCCAGTTTGGGCAAATTCATGGTGGAGGGAGCCTCTAACCACCCCAGTTTGGACCAATTCATGGTGGAGGGAGCCTCTAAACAGCCAAGTTTGGACCAATTCATGGTGAAGGGAGCCTCTAAAAACCCGTTTGGACCAATTCATGGTGGAGGGAGCCTCTAACCAGCCCAGTTTGGGCAAATTCATGGTGGAGGGAGCCTCTAAACAGCCCAGTTTGGGCAAATTCATGGTGGAGGGAGCCTCTAACCAGCCCAGTTTGGACCAATTCATGGTGGAGGGAGCCTCTAACCAGCCCAGTTTGGGCAAATTCATGGTGGAGGGAGCCTCTAAACAGCCCAGTTTGGGCAAATTCATGGTGGAGGGAGCCTCTAACCAGCCCAGTTTGGACCAATTCATGGTGGAGGGAGCCTCTAACCAGCCCAGTTTGGACCAATTCATGGTGGAGGGAGCCTCTACAAAACCCAGTTTGGACCAATTCATGGTGGAGGGAGCCTCTAAACAGCCCAGTTTGGGCAAATTCATGGTGGAGGGAGCCTCTAACCACCCCAGTTTGGACCAATTCATGGTGGAGGGAGCCTCTAAACAGCCAAGTTTGGACCAATTCATGGTGAAGGGAGCCTCTAAAAACCCGTTTGGACCAATTCATGGTGGAGGGAGCCTCTAAAAACCCGTTTGGACCAATTCATGGTGGAGGGAGCCTCTAACCAGCCCAGTTTGGGCAAATTCATGGTGGAGGGAGCCTCTAAACAGCCCAGTTTGGGCAAATTCATGGTGGAGGGAGCCTCTAACCAGCCCAGTTTGGACCAATTCATGGTGGAGGGAGCCTCTAACCAGCCCAGTTTGGGCAAATTCATGGTGGAGGGAGCCTCTAACCAGCCCAGTTTGGACCAATTAATGGTGGAGGGAGCCTCTAACCAGCCCAGTTTGGACCAATTAATGGTGGAGGGAGCCTCTAACCACCCCAGTTTGGACCAATTCATGGTGGAGGGAGCCTCTAACCAGCCCAGTTTGGACCAATTCATGGTGGAGGGAGCCTCTAAAAAACCCAGTTTGGACCAATTCATGGTGGAGGGAGCCTCTAAACAGCCCAGTTTGGGCAAATTCATGGTGGAGGGAGCCTCTAACCACCCCAGTTTGGACCAATTCATGGTGGAGGGAGCCTCTAAACAGCCAAGTTTGGACCAATTCATGGTGAAGGGAGCCTCTAAAAACCCGTTTGGACCAATTCATGGTGGAGGGAGCCTCTAACCAGCCCAGTTTGGGCAAATTCATGGTGGAGGGAGCCTCTAAACAGCCCAGTTTGGGCAAATTCATGGTGGAGGGAGCCTCTAACCAGCCCAGTTTGGACCAATTCATGGTGGAGGGAGCCTCTAACCAGCCCAGTTTGGGCAAATTCATGGTGGAGGGAGCCTCTAAACAGCCCAGTTTGGGCAAATTCATGGTGGAGGGAGCCTCTAACCAGCCCAGTTTGGACCAATTAATGGTGGAGGGAGCCTCTAAACAGCCAAGTTTTGGGAAATTCATGGTGGAGGGAGCCTCTAACCAGCCCAGTTTGGACCAATTAATGGTGGAGGGAGCCTCTAACCACCCCAGTTTGGACCAATTCATGGTGGAGGGAGCCTCTAAACAGCCAAGTTTGGACCAATTCATGGTGGAGGGAGCCTCTAAAAACCCCAGTTTGGACCAATTCATGGTGGAGGGAGCCTCTAACCAGCCCAGTTTGGGCAAATTCATGGTGGAGGGAGCCTCTAAACAGCCCAGTTTGGGCAAATTCATGGTGGAGGGAGCCTCTAACCAGCCCAGTTTGGACCAATTAATGGTGGAGGGAGCCTCTAAACAGCCAAGTTTTGGGAAATTCATGGTGGAGGGAGCCTCTAACCAGCCCAGTTTGGACCAATTCATGGTGGAGGGAGCCTCTAACCAGCCCAGTTTGGACCAATTCATGGTGGAGGGAGCCTCTAAACAGCCCAGTTTGGGCAAATTCATGGTGGAGGGAGCCTCTAACCAGCCCAGTTTGGACCAATTAATGGTGGAGGGAGCCTCTAAACAGCCAAGTTTTGGGAAATTCATGGTGGAGGGAGCCTCTAACCAGCCCAGTTTGGACCAATTCATGGTGGAGGGAGCCTCTAACCAGCCAAGTTTGGACCAATTCATGGTGGAGGGAGCCTCTAAACAGCCCAGTTTGGGCAAATTCATGGTGGAGGGAGCCTCTAAAAAACCCAGTTTGGACCAATTCATGGTGGAGGGAGCCTCTAATTAGCCCAGTTTGGACCAATTAATTGTGGAGGGAGCCTCTAACCAGCCCAGTTTGGACCAATTAATGGTGGAGGGAGCCTCTAACCACCCCAGTTTGGACCAATTCATGGTGGAGGGAGCCTCTAAACAGCCAAGTTTGGACCAATTCATGGTGGAGGGAGCCTCTAAAAACCCCAGTTTGGACCAATTCATGGTGGAGGGAGCCTCTAACCAGCCCAGTTTGGGCAAATTCATGGTGGAGGGAGCCTCTAAACAGCCCAGTTTGGGCAAATTCATGGTGGAGGGAGCCTCTAACCAGCCCAGTTTGGACCAATTAATGGTGGAGGGAGCCTCTAAACAGCCAAGTTTTGGGAAATTCATGGTGGAGGGAGCCTCTAACCAGCCCAGTTTGGACCAATTCATGGTGGAGGGAGCCTCTAACCAGCCCAGTTTGGACCAATTCATGGTGGAGGGAGCCTCTAACCAGCCCAGTTTGGACCAATTCATGGTGGAGGGAGCCTCTAACCAGCCCAGTTTGGACCAATTCATGGTGGAGGGAGCCTCTACAAAACCCAGTTTGGACCAATTCATGGTGGAGGGAGCCTCTAAACAGCCAAGTTTGGACCAATTCATGGTGGAGGGAGCCTCTAAAAACCCCAGTTTGGACCAATTCATGGTGGAGGGAGCCTCTAACCAGCCCAGTTTGGGCAAATTCATGGTGGAGGGAGCCTCTAAACAGCCCAGTTTGGGCAAATTCATGGTGGAGGGAGCCTCTAACCAGCCCAGTTTGGACCAATTCATGGTGGAGGGAGCCTCTAACCAGCCCAGTTTGGACCAATTCATGGTGGAGGGAGCCTCTAACCAGCCCAGTTTGGACCAATTCATGGTGGAGGGAGCCTCTAACCAGCCCAGTTTGGACCAATTCATGGTGGAGGGAGCCTCTAAAAAACCCAGTTTGGACCAATTCATGGTGGAGGGAGCCTCTAAACAGCCCAGTTTGGGCAAATTCATGGTGGAGGGAGCCTCTAACCACCCCAGTTTGGACCAATTCATGGTGGAGGGAGCCTCTAAACAGCCAAGTTTGGACCAATTCATGGTGAAGGGAGCCTCTAAAAACCCGTTTGGACCAATTCATGGTGGAGGGAGCCTCTAACCAGCCCAGTTTGGGCAAATTCATGGTGGAGGGAGCCTCTAAACAGCCCAGTTTGGGCAAATTCATGGTGGAGGGAGCCTCTAACCAGCCCAGTTTGGACCAATTCATGGTGGAGGGAGCCTCTAACCAGCCCAGTTTGGGCAAATTCATGGTGGAGGGAGCCTCTAAACAGCCCAGTTTGGGCAAATTCATGGTGGAGGGAGCCTCTAACCAGCCCAGTTTGGACCAATTAATGGTGGAGGGAGCCTCTAAACAGCCAAGTTTTGGGAAATTCATGGTGGAGGGAGCCTCTAACCAGCCCAGTTTGGACCAATTAATGGTGGAGGGAGCCTCTAACCACCCCAGTTTGGACCAATTCATGGTGGAGGGAGCCTCTAAACAGCCAAGTTTGGACCAATTCATGGTGGAGGGAGCCTCTAAAAACCCCAGTTTGGACCAATTCATGGTGGAGGGAGCCTCTAACCAGCCCAGTTTGGGCAAATTCATGGTGGAGGGAGCCTCTAAACAGCCCAGTTTGGGCAAATTCATGGTGGAGGGAGCCTCTAACCAGCCCAGTTTGGACCAATTAATGGTGGAGGGAGCCTCTAAACAGCCAAGTTTTGGGAAATTCATGGTGGAGGGAGCCTCTAACCAGCCCAGTTTGGACCAATTCATGGTGGAGGGAGCCTCTAACCAGCCCAGTTTGGACCAATTCATGGTGGAGGGAGCCTCTAAACAGCCCAGTTTGGGCAAATTCATGGTGGAGGGAGCCTCTAACCAGCCCAGTTTGGACCAATTAATGGTGGAGGGAGCCTCTTAACAGCCAAGTTTTGGGAAATTCATGGTGGAGGGAGCCTCTAACCAGCCCAGTTTGGACCAATTCATGGTGGAGGGAGCCTCTAACCAGCCAAGTTTGGACCAATTCATGGTGGAGGGAGCCTCTAAACAGCCCAGTTTGGGCAAATTCATGGTGGAGGGAGCCTCTAAAAAACCCAGTTTGGACCAATTCATGGTGGAGGGAGCCTCTAATTAGCCCAGTTTGGACCAATTAATTGTGGAGGGAGCCTCTAACCAGCCCAGTTTGGACCAATTAATGGTGGAGGGAGCCTCTAACCACCCCAGTTTGGACCAATTCATGGTGGAGGGAGCCTCTAAACAGCCAAGTTTGGACCAATTCATGGTGGAGGGAGCCTCTAAAAACCCCAGTTTGGACCAATTCATGGTGGAGGGAGCCTCTAACCAGCCCAGTTTGGGCAAATTCATGGTGGAGGGAGCCTCTAAACAGCCCAGTTTGGCAAATTCATGGTGGAGGGAGCCTCTAACCAGCCCAGTTTGGACCAATTAATGGTGGAGGGAGCCTCTAAAACAGCCAAGTTTTGGGAAATTCATGGTGGAGGGAGCCTCTAACCAGCCCAGTTTGGACCAATTCATGGTGGAGGGAGCCTCTAACCAGCCCAGTTTGGACCAATTCATGGTGGAGGGAGCCTCTAACCAGCCCAGTTTGGACCAATTCATGGTGGAGGGAGCCTCTAACCAGCCCAGTTTGGACCAATTCATGGTGGAGGGAGCCTCTAAAAAACCCAGTTTGGACCAATTCATGGTGGAGGGAGCCTCTAAACAGCCAAGTTTGGACCAATTCATGGTGGAGGGAGCCTCTAAAAACCCCAGTTTGGACCAATTCATGGTGGAGGGAGCCTCTAACCAGCCCAGTTTGGGCAATTCATGGTGGAGGGAGCCTCTAAACAGCCCAGTTTGGGCAAATTCATGGTGGAGGGAGCCTCTAACCAGCCCAGTTTGGACCAATTCATGGTGGAGGGAGCCTCTAACCAGCCCAGTTTGGACCAATTCATGGTGGAGGGAGCCTCTAACCAGCCCAGTTTGGACCAATTCATGGTGGAGGGAGCCTCTAACCAGCCCAGTTTGGACCAATTCATGGTGGAGGGAGCCTCTAAAAAACCCAGTTTGGACCAATTCATGGTGGAGGGAGCCTCTAAACAGCCCAGTTTGGGCAAATTCATGGTGGAGGGAGCCTCTAACCACCCCAGTTTGGACCAATTCATGGTGGAGGGAGCCTCTAACCAGCCCAGTTTGGACCAATTCATGGTGGAGGGAGCCTCTAACCAGCCCAGTTTGGGCAAATTCATGGTGGAGGGAGCCTCTAACCAGCCCAGTTTGGACCAATTAATGGTGGAGGGAGCCTCTAACCAGCCCAGTTTGGACCAATTAATGGTGGAGGGAGCCTCTAACCACCCCAGTTTGGACCAATTCATGGTGGAGGGAGCCTCTAACCAGCCCAGTTTGGACCAATTCATGGTGGAGGGAGCCTCTAAAAAAACCCAGTTTGGACCAATTCATGGTGGAGGGAGCCTCTAAACAGCCCAGTTTGGGCAAATTCATGGTGGAGGGAGCCTCTAACCACCCCAGTTTGGACCAATTCATGGTGGAGGGAGCCTCTAAACAGCCAAGTTTGGACCAATTCATGGTGAAGGGAGCCTCTAAAAACCCGTTTGGACCAATTCATGGTGGAGGGAGCCTCTAACCAGCCCAGTTTGGGCAAATTCATGGTGGAGGGAGCCTCTAAACAGCCCAGTTTGGGCAAATTCATGGTGGAGGGAGCCTCTAACCAGCCCAGTTTGGACCAATTCATGGTGGAGGGAGCCTCTAACCAGCCCAGTTTGGGCAAATTCATGGTGGAGGGAGCCTCTAAACAGCCCAGTTTGGGCAAATTCATGGTGGAGGGAGCCTCTAACCAGCCCAGTTTGGACCAATTCATGGTGGAGGGAGCCTCTAACCAGCCCAGTTTGGACCAATTCATGGTGGAGGGAGCCTCTACAAAACCCAGTTTGGACCAATTCATGGTGGAGGGAGCCTCTAAACAGCCCAGTTTGGGCAAATTCATGGTGGAGGGAGCCTCTAACCACCCCAGTTTGGACCAATTCATGGTGGAGGGAGCCTCTAAACAGCCAAGTTTGGACCAATTCATGGTGAAGGGAGCCTCTAAAAACCCGTTTGGACCAATTCATGGTGGAGGGAGCCTCTAAAAACCCGTTTGGACCAATTCATGGTGGAGGGAGCCTCTAACCAGCCCAGTTTGGGCAAATTCATGGTGGAGGGAGCCTCTAAACAGCCCAGTTTGGGCAAATTCATGGTGGAGGGAGCCTCTAACCAGCCCAGTTTGGACCAATTCATGGTGGAGGGAGCCTCTAACCAGCCCAGTTTGGGCAAATTCATGGTGGAGGGAGCCTCTAACCAGCCCAGTTTGGACCAATTAATGGTGGAGGGAGCCTCTAACCAGCCCAGTTTGGACCAATTAATGGTGGAGGGAGCCTCTAACCACCCCAGTTTGGACCAATTCATGGTGGAGGGAGCCTCTAACCAGCCCAGTTTGGACCAATTCATGGTGGAGGGAGCCTCTAAAAAACCCAGTTTGGACCAATTCATGGTGGAGGGAGCCTCTAAACAGCCCAGTTTGGGCAAATTCATGGTGGAGGGAGCCTCTAACCACCCCAGTTTGGACCAATTCATGGTGGAGGGAGCCTCTAAACAGCCAAGTTTGGACCAATTCATGGTGAAGGGAGCCTCTAAAAACCCGTTTGGACCAATTCATGGTGGAGGGAGCCTCTAACCAGCCCAGTTTGGGCAAATTCATGGTGGAGGGAGCCTCTAAACAGCCCAGTTTGGGCAAATTCATGGTGGAGGGAGCCTCTAACCAGCCCAGTTTGGACCAATTCATGGTGGAGGGAGCCTCTAACCAGCCCAGTTTGGGCAAATTCATGGTGGAGGGAGCCTCTAAACAGCCCAGTTTGGGCAAATTCATGGTGGAGGGAGCCTCTAACCAGCCCAGTTTGGACCAATTAATGGTGGAGGGAGCCTCTAAACAGCCAAGTTTTGGGAAATTCATGGTGGAGGGAGCCTCTAACCAGCCCAGTTTGGACCAATTAATGGTGGAGGGAGCCTCTAACCACCCCAGTTTGGACCAATTCATGGTGGAGGGAGCCTCTAAACAGCCAAGTTTGGACCAATTCATGGTGGAGGGAGCCTCTAAAAACCCCAGTTTGGACCAATTCATGGTGGAGGGAGCCTCTAACCAGCCCAGTTTGGGCAAATTCATGGTGGAGGGAGCCTCTAAACAGCCCAGTTTGGGCAAATTCATGGTGGAGGGAGCCTCTAACCAGCCCAGTTTGGACCAATTAATGGTGGAGGGAGCCTCTAAACAGCCAAGTTTTGGGAAATTCATGGTGGAGGGAGCCTCTAACCAGCCCAGTTTGGACCAATTCATGGTGGAGGGAGCCTCTAACCAGCCCAGTTTGGACCAATTCATGGTGGAGGGAGCCTCTAAACAGCCCAGTTTGGGCAAATTCATGGTGGAGGGAGCCTCTAACCAGCCCAGTTTGGACCAATTAATGGTGGAGGGAGCCTCTAAACAGCCAAGTTTTGGGAAATTCATGGTGGAGGGAGCCTCTAACCAGCCCAGTTTGGACCAATTCATGGTGGAGGGAGCCTCTAACCAGCCAAGTTTGGACCAATTCATGGTGGAGGGAGCCTCTAAACAGCCCAGTTTGGGCAAATTCATGGTGGAGGGAGCCTCTAAAAAACCCAGTTTGGACCAATTCATGGTGGAGGGAGCCTCTAATTAGCCCAGTTTGGACCAATTAATTGTGGAGGGAGCCTCTAACCAGCCCAGTTTGGACCAATTAATGGTGGAGGGAGCCTCTAACCACCCCAGTTTGGACCAATTCATGGTGGAGGGAGCCTCTAAACAGCCAAGTTTGGACCAATTCATGGTGGAGGGAGCCTCTAAAAACCCCAGTTTGGACCAATTCATGGTGGAGGGAGCCTCTAACCAGCCCAGTTTGGGCAAATTCATGGTGGAGGGAGCCTCTAAACAGCCCAGTTTGGGCAAATTCATGGTGGAGGGAGCCTCTAACCAGCCCAGTTTGGACCAATTAATGGTGGAGGGAGCCTCTAAACAGCCAAGTTTTGGGAAATTCATGGTGGAGGGAGCCTCTAACCAGCCCAGTTTGGACCAATTCATGGTGGAGGGAGCCTCTAACCAGCCCAGTTTGGACCAATTCATGGTGGAGGGAGCCTCTAACCAGCCCAGTTTGGACCAATTCATGGTGGAGGGAGCCTCTAACCAGCCCAGTTTGGACCAATTCATGGTGGAGGGAGCCTCTAAAAAACCCAGTTTGGACCAATTCATGGTGGAGGGAGCCTCTAAACAGCCAAGTTTGGACCAATTCATGGTGGAGGGAGCCTCTAAAAACCCCAGTTTGGACCAATTCATGGTGGAGGGAGCCTCTAACCAGCCCAGTTTGGGCAAATTCATGGTGGAGGGAGCCTCTAAACAGCCCAGTTTGGGCAAATTCATGGTGGAGGGAGCCTCTAACCAGCCCAGTTTGGACCAATTCATGGTGGAGGGAGCCTCTAACCAGCCCAGTTTGGACCAATTCATGGTGGAGGGAGCCTCTAACCAGCCCAGTTTGGACCAATTCATGGTGGAGGGAGCCTCTAACCAGCCCAGTTTGGACCAATTCATGGTGGAGGGAGCCTCTAAAAAACCCAGTTTGGACCAATTCATGGTGGAGGGAGCCTCTAAACAGCCCAGTTTGGGCAAATTCATGGTGGAGGGAGCCTCTAACCACCCCAGTTTGGACCAATTCATGGTGGAGGGAGCCTCTAAACAGCCCAGTTTGGACCAATTCATGGTGGAGGGAGCCTCTAACCAGCCCAGTTTGGGCAAATTCATGGTGGAGGGAGCCTCTAACCAGCCCAGTTTGGACCAATTAATGGTGGAGGGAGCCTCTAACCAGCCCAGTTTGGACCAATTAATGGTGGAGGGAGCCTCTAACCACCCCAGTTTGGACCAATTCATGGTGGAGGGAGCCTCTAACCAGCCCAGTTTGGACCAATTCATGGTGGAGGGAGCCTCTAAAAAACCCAGTTTGGACCAATTCATGGTGGAGGGAGCCTCTAAACAGCCCAGTTTGGGCAAATTCATGGTGGAGGGAGCCTCTAACCACCCCAGTTTGGACCAATTCATGGTGGAGGGAGCCTCTAAACAGCCAAGTTTGGACCAATTCATGGTGAAGGGAGCCTCTAAAAACCCGTTTGGACCAATTCATGGTGGAGGGAGCCTCTAACCAGCCCAGTTTGGGCAAATTCATGGTGGAGGGAGCCTCTAAACAGCCCAGTTTGGGCAAATTCATGGTGGAGGGAGCCTCTAACCAGCCCAGTTTGGACCAATTCATGGTGGAGGGAGCCTCTAACCAGCCCAGTTTGGGCAAATTCATGGTGGAGGGAGCCTCTAAACAGCCCAGTTTGGGCAAATTCATGGTGGAGGGAGCCTCTAACCAGCCCAGTTTGGACCAATTAATGGTGGAGGGAGCCTCTAAACAGCCAAGTTTTGGGAAATTCATGGTGGAGGGAGCCTCTAACCAGCCCAGTTTGGACCAATTAATGGTGGAGGGAGCCTCTAACCACCCCAGTTTGGACCAATTCATGGTGGAGGGAGCCTCTAAACAGCCAAGTTTGGACCAATTCATGGTGGAGGGAGCCTCTAAAAACCCCAGTTTGGACCAATTCATGGTGGAGGGAGCCTCTAACCAGCCCAGTTTGGGCAAATTCATGGTGGAGGGAGCCTCTAAACAGCCCAGTTTGGGCAAATTCATGGTGGAGGGAGCCTCTAACCAGCCCAGTTTGGACCAATTAATGGTGGAGGGAGCCTCTAAACAGCCAAGTTTTGGGAAATTCATGGTGGAGGGAGCCTCTAACCAGCCCAGTTTGGACCAATTCATGGTGGAGGGAGCCTCTAACCAGCCCAGTTTGGACCAATTCATGGTGGAGGGAGCCTCTAAACAGCCCAGTTTGGGCAAATTCATGGTGGAGGGAGCCTCTAACCAGCCCAGTTTGGACCAATTAATGGTGGAGGGAGCCTCTAAACAGCCAAGTTTTGGGAAATTCATGGTGGAGGGAGCCTCTAACCAGCCCAGTTTGGACCAATTCATGGTGGAGGGAGCCTCTAACCAGCCAAGTTTGGACCAATTCATGGTGGAGGGAGCCTCTAAACAGCCCAGTTTGGGCAAATTCATGGTGGAGGGAGCCTCTAAAAAACCCAGTTTGGACCAATTCATGGTGGAGGGAGCCTCTAATTAGCCCAGTTTGGACCAATTAATTGTGGAGGGAGCCTCTAACCAGCCCAGTTTGGACCAATTAATGGTGGAGGGAGCCTCTAACCACCCCAGTTTGGACCAATTCATGGTGGAGGGAGCCTCTAAACAGCCAAGTTTGGACCAATTCATGGTGGAGGGAGCCTCTAAAAACCCCAGTTTGGACCAATTCATGGTGGAGGGAGCCTCTAACCAGCCCAGTTTGGGCAAATTCATGGTGGAGGGAGCCTCTAAACAGCCCAGTTTGGGCAAATTCATGGTGGAGGGAGCCTCTAACCAGCCCAGTTTGGACCAATTAATGGTGGAGGGAGCCTCTAAACAGCCAAGTTTTGGGAAATTCATGGTGGAGGGAGCCTCTAACCAGCCCAGTTTGGACCAATTCATGGTGGAGGGAGCCTCTAACCAGCCCAGTTTGGACCAATTCATGGTGGAGGGAGCCTCTAACCAGCCCAGTTTGGACCAATTCATGGTGGAGGGAGCCTCTAACCAGCCCAGTTTGGACCAATTCATGGTGGAGGGAGCCTCTAAAAAACCCAGTTTGGACCAATTCATGGTGGAGGGAGCCTCTAAACAGCCAAGTTTGGACCAATTCATGGTGGAGGGAGCCTCTAAAAACCCCAGTTTGGACCAATTCATGGTGGAGGGAGCCTCTAACCAGCCCAGTTTGGGCAAATTCATGGTGGAGGGAGCCTCTAAACAGCCCAGTTTGGGCAAATTCATGGTGGAGGGAGCCTCTAACCAGCCCAGTTTGGACCAATTAATGGTGGAGGGAGCCTCTAAACAGCCAAGTTTTGGGAAATTCATGGTGGAGGGAGCCTCTAACCAGCCCAGTTTGGACCAATTCATGGTGGAGGGAGCCTCTAACCAGCCCAGTTTGGACCAATTCATGGTGGAGGGAGCCTCTAAACAGCCCAGTTTGGGCAAATTCATGGTGGAGGGAGCCTCTAACCAGCCCAGTTTGGACCAATTAATGGTGGAGGGAGCCTCTAAACAGCCAAGTTTTGGGAAATTCATGGTGGAGGGAGCCTCTAACCAGCCCAGTTTGGACCAATTCATGGTGGAGGGAGCCTCTAACCAGCCAAGTTTGGACCAATTCATGGTGGAGGGAGCCTCTAAACAGCCCAGTTTGGGCAAATTCATGGTGGAGGGAGCCTCTAAAAAACCCAGTTTGGACCAATTCATGGTGGAGGGAGCCTCTAATTAGCCCAGTTTGGACCAATTAATTGTGGAGGGAGCCTCTAACCAGCCCAGTTTGGACCAATTAATGGTGGAGGGAGCCTCTAACCACCCCAGTTTGGACCAATTCATGGTGGAGGGAGCCTCTAAACAGCCAAGTTTGGACCAATTCATGGTGGAGGGAGCCTCTAAAAACCCCAGTTTGGACCAATTCATGGTGGAGGGAGCCTCTAACCAGCCCAGTTTGGGCAAATTCATGGTGGAGGGAGCCTCTAAACAGCCCAGTTTGGGCAAATTCATGGTGGAGGGAGCCTCTAACCAGCCCAGTTTGGACCAATTAATGGTGGAGGGAGCCTCTAAACAGCCAAGTTTTGGGAAATTCATGGTGGAGGGAGCCTCTAACCAGCCCAGTTTGGACCAATTCATGGTGGAGGGAGCCTCTAACCAGCCCAGTTTGGACCAATTCATGGTGGAGGGAGCCTCTAACCAGCCCAGTTTGGACCAATTCATGGTGGAGGGAGCCTCTAACCAGCCCAGTTTGGACCAATTCATGGTGGAGGGAGCCTCTAAAAAACCCAGTTTGGACCAATTCATGGTGGAGGGAGCCTCTAAACAGCCAAGTTTGGACCAATTCATGGTGGAGGGAGCCTCTAAAAACCCCAGTTTGGACCAATTCATGGTGGAGGGAGCCTCTAACCAGCCCAGTTTGGGCAAATTCATGGTGGAGGGAGCCTCTAAACAGCCCAGTTTGGGCAAATTCATGGTGGAGGGAGCCTCTAACCAGCCCAGTTTGGACCAATTCATGGTGGAGGGAGCCTCTAACCAGCCCAGTTTGGACCAATTCATGGTGGAGGGAGCCTCTAACCAGCCCAGTTTGGACCAATTCATGGTGGAGGGAGCCTCTAACCAGCCCAGTTTGGACCAATTCATGGTGGAGGGAGCCTCTAAAAAACCCAGTTTGGACCAATTCATGGTGGAGGGAGCCTCTAAACAGCCCAGTTTGGGCAAATTCATGGTGGAGGGAGCCTCTAACCACCCCAGTTTGGACCAATTCATGGTGGAGGGAGCCTCTAAACAGCCCAGTTTGGACCAATTCATGGTGGAGGGAGCCTCTAACCAGCCCAGTTTGGGCAAATTCATGGTGGAGGGAGCCTCTAACCAGCCCAGTTTGGACCAATTAATGGTGGAGGGAGCCTCTAACCAGCCCAGTTTGGACCAATTAATGGTGGAGGGAGCCTCTAACCACCCCAGTTTGGACCAATTCATGGTGGAGGGAGCCTCTAACCAGCCCAGTTTGGACCAATTCATGGTGGAGGGAGCCTCTAAAAAACCCAGTTTGGACCAATTCATGGTGGAGGGAGCCTCTAAACAGCCCAGTTTGGGCAAATTCATGGTGGAGGGAGCCTCTAACCACCCCAGTTTGGACCAATTCATGGTGGAGGGAGCCTCTAAACAGCCAAGTTTGGACCAATTCATGGTGAAGGGAGCCTCTAAAAACCCGTTTGGACCAATTCATGGTGGAGGGAGCCTCTAACCAGCCCAGTTTGGGCAAATTCATGGTGGAGGGAGCCTCTAAACAGCCCAGTTTGGGCAAATTCATGGTGGAGGGAGCCTCTAACCAGCCCAGTTTGGACCAATTCATGGTGGAGGGAGCCTCTAACCAGCCCAGTTTGGGCAAATTCATGGTGGAGGGAGCCTCTAAACAGCCCAGTTTGGGCAAATTCATGGTGGAGGGAGCCTCTAACCAGCCCAGTTTGGACCAATTCATGGTGGAGGGAGCCTCTAACCAGCCCAGTTTGGACCAATTCATGGTGGAGGGAGCCTCTACAAAACCCAGTTTGGACCAATTCATGGTGGAGGGAGCCTCTAAACAGCCCAGTTTGGGCAAATTCATGGTGGAGGGAGCCTCTAACCACCCCAGTTTGGACCAATTCATGGTGGAGGGAGCCTCTAAACAGCCAAGTTTGGACCAATTCATGGTGAAGGGAGCCTCTAAAAACCCGTTTGGACCAATTCATGGTGGAGGGAGCCTCTAAAAACCCGTTTGGACCAATTCATGGTGGAGGGAGCCTCTAACCAGCCCAGTTTGGGCAAATTCATGGTGGAGGGAGCCTCTAAACAGCCCAGTTTGGGCAAATTCATGGTGGAGGGAGCCTCTAACCAGCCCAGTTTGGACCAATTCATGGTGGAGGGAGCCTCTAACCAGCCCAGTTTGGGCAAATTCATGGTGGAGGGAGCCTCTAACCAGCCCAGTTTGGACCAATTAATGGTGGAGGGAGCCTCTAACCAGCCCAGTTTGGACCAATTAATGGTGGAGGGAGCCTCTAACCACCCCAGTTTGGACCAATTCATGGTGGAGGGAGCCTCTAACCAGCCCAGTTTGGACCAATTCATGGTGGAGGGAGCCTCTAAAAAACCCAGTTTGGACCAATTCATGGTGGAGGGAGCCTCTAAACAGCCCAGTTTGGGCAAATTCATGGTGGAGGGAGCCTCTAACCACCCCAGTTTGGACCAATTCATGGTGGAGGGAGCCTCTAAACAGCCAAGTTTGGACCAATTCATGGTGAAGGGAGCCTCTAAAAACCCGTTTGGACCAATTCATGGTGGAGGGAGCCTCTAACCAGCCCAGTTTGGGCAAATTCATGGTGGAGGGAGCCTCTAAACAGCCCAGTTTGGGCAAATTCATGGTGGAGGGAGCCTCTAACCAGCCCAGTTTGGACCAATTCATGGTGGAGGGAGCCTCTAACCAGCCCAGTTTGGGCAAATTCATGGTGGAGGGAGCCTCTAAACAGCCCAGTTTGGGCAAATTCATGGTGGAGGGAGCCTCTAACCAGCCCAGTTTGGACCAATTAATGGTGGAGGGAGCCTCTAAACAGCCAAGTTTTGGGAAATTCATGGTGGAGGGAGCCTCTAACCAGCCCAGTTTGGACCAATTAATGGTGGAGGGAGCCTCTAACCACCCCAGTTTGGACCAATTCATGGTGGAGGGAGCCTCTAAACAGCCAAGTTTGGACCAATTCATGGTGGAGGGAGCCTCTAAAAACCCCAGTTTGGACCAATTCATGGTGGAGGGAGCCTCTAACCAGCCCAGTTTGGGCAAATTCATGGTGGAGGGAGCCTCTAAACAGCCCAGTTTGGGCAAATTCATGGTGGAGGGAGCCTCTAACCAGCCCAGTTTGGACCAATTAATGGTGGAGGGAGCCTCTAAACAGCCAAGTTTTGGGAAATTCATGGTGGAGGGAGCCTCTAACCAGCCCAGTTTGGACCAATTCATGGTGGAGGGAGCCTCTAACCAGCCCAGTTTGGACCAATTCATGGTGGAGGGAGCCTCTAAACAGCCCAGTTTGGGCAAATTCATGGTGGAGGGAGCCTCTAACCAGCCCAGTTTGGACCAATTAATGGTGGAGGGAGCCTCTAAACAGCCAAGTTTTGGGAAATTCATGGTGGAGGGAGCCTCTAACCAGCCCAGTTTGGACCAATTCATGGTGGAGGGAGCCTCTAACCAGCCAAGTTTGGACCAATTCATGGTGGAGGGAGCCTCTAAACAGCCCAGTTTGGGCAAATTCATGGTGGAGGGAGCCTCTAAAAAACCCAGTTTGGACCAATTCATGGTGGAGGGAGCCTCTAATTAGCCCAGTTTGGACCAATTAATTGTGGAGGGAGCCTCTAACCAGCCCAGTTTGGACCAATTAATGGTGGAGGGAGCCTCTAACCACCCCAGTTTGGACCAATTCATGGTGGAGGGAGCCTCTAAACAGCCAAGTTTGGACCAATTCATGGTGGAGGGAGCCTCTAAAAACCCCAGTTTGGACCAATTCATGGTGGAGGGAGCCTCTAACCAGCCCAGTTTGGGCAAATTCATGGTGGAGGGAGCCTCTAAACAGCCCAGTTTGGGCAAATTCATGGTGGAGGGAGCCTCTAACCAGCCCAGTTTGGACCAATTAATGGTGGAGGGAGCCTCTAAACAGCCAAGTTTTGGGAAATTCATGGTGGAGGGAGCCTCTAACCAGCCCAGTTTGGACCAATTCATGGTGGAGGGAGCCTCTAACCAGCCCAGTTTGGACCAATTCATGGTGGAGGGAGCCTCTAACCAGCCCAGTTTGGACCAATTCATGGTGGAGGGAGCCTCTAACCAGCCCAGTTTGGACCAATTCATGGTGGAGGGAGCCTCTAAAAAACCCAGTTTGGACCAATTCATGGTGGAGGGAGCCTCTAAACAGCCAAGTTTGGACCAATTCATGGTGGAGGGAGCCTCTAAAAACCCCAGTTTGGACCAATTCATGGTGGAGGGAGCCTCTAACCAGCCCAGTTTGGGCAAATTCATGGTGGAGGGAGCCTCTAAACAGCCCAGTTTGGGCAAATTCATGGTGGAGGGAGCCTCTAACCAGCCCAGTTTGGACCAATTCATGGTGGAGGGAGCCTCTAACCAGCCCAGTTTGGACCAATTCATGGTGGAGGGAGCCTCTAACCAGCCCAGTTTGGACCAATTCATGGTGGAGGGAGCCTCTAACCAGCCCAGTTTGGACCAATTCATGGTGGAGGGAGCCTCTAAAAAACCCAGTTTGGACCAATTCATGGTGGAGGGAGCCTCTAAACAGCCCAGTTTGGGCAAATTCATGGTGGAGGGAGCCTCTAACCACCCCAGTTTGGACCAATTCATGGTGGAGGGAGCCTCTAAACAGCCCAGTTTGGACCAATTCATGGTGGAGGGAGCCTCTAACCAGCCCAGTTTGGGCAAATTCATGGTGGAGGGAGCCTCTAACCAGCCCAGTTTGGACCAATTAATGGTGGAGGGAGCCTCTAACCAGCCCAGTTTGGACCAATTAATGGTGGAGGGAGCCTCTAACCACCCCAGTTTGGACCAATTCATGGTGGAGGGAGCCTCTAACCAGCCCAGTTTGGACCAATTCATGGTGGAGGGAGCCTCTAAAAAACCCAGTTTGGACCAATTCATGGTGGAGGGAGCCTCTAAACAGCCCAGTTTGGGCAAATTCATGGTGGAGGGAGCCTCTAACCACCCCAGTTTGGACCAATTCATGGTGGAGGGAGCCTCTAAACAGCCAAGTTTGGACCAATTCATGGTGAAGGGAGCCTCTAAAAACCCGTTTGGACCAATTCATGGTGGAGGGAGCCTCTAACCAGCCCAGTTTGGGCAAATTCATGGTGGAGGGAGCCTCTAAACAGCCCAGTTTGGGCAAATTCATGGTGGAGGGAGCCTCTAACCAGCCCAGTTTGGACCAATTCATGGTGGAGGGAGCCTCTAACCAGCCCAGTTTGGGCAAATTCATGGTGGAGGGAGCCTCTAAACAGCCCAGTTTGGGCAAATTCATGGTGGAGGGAGCCTCTAACCAGCCCAGTTTGGACCAATTCATGGTGGAGGGAGCCTCTAACCAGCCCAGTTTGGACCAATTCATGGTGGAGGGAGCCTCTACAAAACCCAGTTTGGACCAATTCATGGTGGAGGGAGCCTCTAAACAGCCCAGTTTGGGCAAATTCATGGTGGAGGGAGCCTCTAACCACCCCAGTTTGGACCAATTCATGGTGGAGGGAGCCTCTAAACAGCCAAGTTTGGACCAATTCATGGTGAAGGGAGCCTCTAAAAACCCGTTTGGACCAATTCATGGTGGAGGGAGCCTCTAAAAACCCGTTTGGACCAATTCATGGTGGAGGGAGCCTCTAACCAGCCCAGTTTGGGCAAATTCATGGTGGAGGGAGCCTCTAAACAGCCCAGTTTGGGCAAATTCATGGTGGAGGGAGCCTCTAACCAGCCCAGTTTGGACCAATTCATGGTGGAGGGAGCCTCTAACCAGCCCAGTTTGGGCAAATTCATGGTGGAGGGAGCCTCTAACCAGCCCAGTTTGGACCAATTAATGGTGGAGGGAGCCTCTAACCAGCCCAGTTTGGACCAATTAATGGTGGAGGGAGCCTCTAACCACCCCAGTTTGGACCAATTCATGGTGGAGGGAGCCTCTAACCAGCCCAGTTTGGACCAATTCATGGTGGAGGGAGCCTCTAAAAAACCCAGTTTGGACCAATTCATGGTGGAGGGAGCCTCTAAACAGCCCAGTTTGGGCAAATTCATGGTGGAGGGAGCCTCTAACCACCCCAGTTTGGACCAATTCATGGTGGAGGGAGCCTCTAAACAGCCAAGTTTGGACCAATTCATGGTGAAGGGAGCCTCTAAAAACCCGTTTGGACCAATTCATGGTGGAGGGAGCCTCTAACCAGCCCAGTTTGGGCAAATTCATGGTGGAGGGAGCCTCTAAACAGCCCAGTTTGGGCAAATTCATGGTGGAGGGAGCCTCTAACCAGCCCAGTTTGGACCAATTCATGGTGGAGGGAGCCTCTAACCAGCCCAGTTTGGGCAAATTCATGGTGGAGGGAGCCTCTAAACAGCCCAGTTTGGGCAAATTCATGGTGGAGGGAGCCTCTAACCAGCCCAGTTTGGACCAATTAATGGTGGAGGGAGCCTCTAAACAGCCAAGTTTTGGGAAATTCATGGTGGAGGGAGCCTCTAACCAGCCCAGTTTGGACCAATTAATGGTGGAGGGAGCCTCTAACCACCCCAGTTTGGACCAATTCATGGTGGAGGGAGCCTCTAAACAGCCAAGTTTGGACCAATTCATGGTGGAGGGAGCCTCTAAAAACCCCAGTTTGGACCAATTCATGGTGGAGGGAGCCTCTAACCAGCCCAGTTTGGGCAAATTCATGGTGGAGGGAGCCTCTAAACAGCCCAGTTTGGGCAAATTCATGGTGGAGGGAGCCTCTAACCAGCCCAGTTTGGACCAATTAATGGTGGAGGGAGCCTCTAAACAGCCAAGTTTTGGGAAATTCATGGTGGAGGGAGCCTCTAACCAGCCCAGTTTGGACCAATTCATGGTGGAGGGAGCCTCTAACCAGCCCAGTTTGGACCAATTCATGGTGGAGGGAGCCTCTAAACAGCCCAGTTTGGGCAAATTCATGGTGGAGGGAGCCTCTAACCAGCCCAGTTTGGACCAATTAATGGTGGAGGGAGCCTCTAAACAGCCAAGTTTTGGGAAATTCATGGTGGAGGGAGCCTCTAACCAGCCCAGTTTGGACCAATTCATGGTGGAGGGAGCCTCTAACCAGCCAAGTTTGGACCAATTCATGGTGGAGGGAGCCTCTAAACAGCCCAGTTTGGGCAAATTCATGGTGGAGGGAGCCTCTAAAAAACCCAGTTTGGACCAATTCATGGTGGAGGGAGCCTCTAATTAGCCCAGTTTGGACCAATTAATTGTGGAGGGAGCCTCTAACCAGCCCAGTTTGGACCAATTAATGGTGGAGGGAGCCTCTAACCACCCCAGTTTGGACCAATTCATGGTGGAGGGAGCCTCTAAACAGCCAAGTTTGGACCAATTCATGGTGGAGGGAGCCTCTAAAAACCCCAGTTTGGACCAATTCATGGTGGAGGGAGCCTCTAACCAGCCCAGTTTGGGCAAATTCATGGTGGAGGGAGCCTCTAAACAGCCCAGTTTGGGCAAATTCATGGTGGAGGGAGCCTCTAACCAGCCCAGTTTGGACCAATTAATGGTGGAGGGAGCCTCTAAACAGCCAAGTTTTGGGAAATTCATGGTGGAGGGAGCCTCTAACCAGCCCAGTTTGGACCAATTCATGGTGGAGGGAGCCTCTAACCAGCCCAGTTTGGACCAATTCATGGTGGAGGGAGCCTCTAACCAGCCCAGTTTGGACCAATTCATGGTGGAGGGAGCCTCTAACCAGCCCAGTTTGGACCAATTCATGGTGGAGGGAGCCTCTAAAAAACCCAGTTTGGACCAATTCATGGTGGAGGGAGCCTCTAAACAGCCAAGTTTGGACCAATTCATGGTGGAGGGAGCCTCTAAAAACCCCAGTTTGGACCAATTCATGGTGGAGGGAGCCTCTAACCAGCCCAGTTTGGGCAAATTCATGGTGGAGGGAGCCTCTAAACAGCCCAGTTTGGGCAAATTCATGGTGGAGGGAGCCTCTAACCAGCCCAGTTTGGACCAATTCATGGTGGAGGGAGCCTCTAACCAGCCCAGTTTGGACCAATTCATGGTGGAGGGAGCCTCTAACCAGCCCAGTTTGGACCAATTCATGGTGGAGGGAGCCTCTAACCAGCCCAGTTTGGACCAATTCATGGTGGAGGGAGCCTCTAAAAAACCCAGTTTGGACCAATTCATGGTGGAGGGAGCCTCTAAACAGCCCAGTTTGGGCAAATTCATGGTGGAGGGAGCCTCTAACCACCCCAGTTTGGACCAATTCATGGTGGAGGGAGCCTCTAAACAGCCCAGTTTGGACCAATTCATGGTGGAGGGAGCCTCTAACCAGCCCAGTTTGGGCAAATTCATGGTGGAGGGAGCCTCTAACCAGCCCAGTTTGGACCAATTAATGGTGGAGGGAGCCTCTAACCAGCCCAGTTTGGACCAATTAATGGTGGAGGGAGCCTCTAACCACCCCAGTTTGGACCAATTCATGGTGGAGGGAGCCTCTAACCAGCCCAGTTTGGACCAATTCATGGTGGAGGGAGCCTCTAAAAAACCCAGTTTGGACCAATTCATGGTGGAGGGAGCCTCTAAACAGCCCAGTTTGGGCAAATTCATGGTGGAGGGAGCCTCTAACCACCCCAGTTTGGACCAATTCATGGTGGAGGGAGCCTCTAAACAGCCAAGTTTGGACCAATTCATGGTGAAGGGAGCCTCTAAAAACCCGTTTGGACCAATTCATGGTGGAGGGAGCCTCTAACCAGCCCAGTTTGGGCAAATTCATGGTGGAGGGAGCCTCTAAACAGCCCAGTTTGGGCAAATTCATGGTGGAGGGAGCCTCTAACCAGCCCAGTTTGGACCAATTCATGGTGGAGGGAGCCTCTAACCAGCCCAGTTTGGGCAAATTCATGGTGGAGGGAGCCTCTAAACAGCCCAGTTTGGGCAAATTCATGGTGGAGGGAGCCTCTAACCAGCCCAGTTTGGACCAATTAATGGTGGAGGGAGCCTCTAAACAGCCAAGTTTTGGGAAATTCATGGTGGAGGGAGCCTCTAACCAGCCCAGTTTGGACCAATTAATGGTGGAGGGAGCCTCTAACCACCCCAGTTTGGACCAATTCATGGTGGAGGGAGCCTCTAAACAGCCAAGTTTGGACCAATTCATGGTGGAGGGAGCCTCTAAAAACCCCAGTTTGGACCAATTCATGGTGGAGGGAGCCTCTAACCAGCCCAGTTTGGGCAAATTCATGGTGGAGGGAGCCTCTAAACAGCCCAGTTTGGGCAAATTCATGGTGGAGGGAGCCTCTAACCAGCCCAGTTTGGACCAATTAATGGTGGAGGGAGCCTCTAAACAGCCAAGTTTTGGGAAATTCATGGTGGAGGGAGCCTCTAACCAGCCCAGTTTGGACCAATTCATGGTGGAGGGAGCCTCTAACCAGCCCAGTTTGGACCAATTCATGGTGGAGGGAGCCTCTAAACAGCCCAGTTTGGGCAAATTCATGGTGGAGGGAGCCTCTAACCAGCCCAGTTTGGACCAATTAATGGTGGAGGGAGCCTCTAAACAGCCAAGTTTTGGGAAATTCATGGTGGAGGGAGCCTCTAACCAGCCCAGTTTGGACCAATTCATGGTGGAGGGAGCCTCTAACCAGCCAAGTTTGGACCAATTCATGGTGGAGGGAGCCTCTAAACAGCCCAGTTTGGGCAAATTCATGGTGGAGGGAGCCTCTAAAAAACCCAGTTTGGACCAATTCATGGTGGAGGGAGCCTCTAATTAGCCCAGTTTGGACCAATTAATTGTGGAGGGAGCCTCTAACCAGCCCAGTTTGGACCAATTAATGGTGGAGGGAGCCTCTAACCACCCCAGTTTGGACCAATTCATGGTGGAGGGAGCCTCTAAACAGCCAAGTTTGGACCAATTCATGGTGGAGGGAGCCTCTAAAAACCCCAGTTTGGACCAATTCATGGTGGAGGGAGCCTCTAACCAGCCCAGTTTGGGCAAATTCATGGTGGAGGGAGCCTCTAAACAGCCCAGTTTGGGCAAATTCATGGTGGAGGGAGCCTCTAACCAGCCCAGTTTGGACCAATTAATGGTGGAGGGAGCCTCTAAACAGCCAAGTTTTGGGAAATTCATGGTGGAGGGAGCCTCTAACCAGCCCAGTTTGGACCAATTCATGGTGGAGGGAGCCTCTAACCAGCCCAGTTTGGACCAATTCATGGTGGAGGGAGCCTCTAACCAGCCCAGTTTGGACCAATTCATGGTGGAGGGAGCCTCTAACCAGCCCAGTTTGGACCAATTCATGGTGGAGGGAGCCTCTAAAAAACCCAGTTTGGACCAATTCATGGTGGAGGGAGCCTCTAAACAGCCAAGTTTGGACCAATTCATGGTGGAGGGAGCCTCTAAAAACCCCAGTTTGGACCAATTCATGGTGGAGGGAGCCTCTAACCAGCCCAGTTTGGGCAAATTCATGGTGGAGGGAGCCTCTAAACAGCCCAGTTTGGGCAAATTCATGGTGGAGGGAGCCTCTAACCAGCCCAGTTTGGACCAATTAATGGTGGAGGGAGCCTCTAAACAGCCAAGTTTTGGGAAATTCATGGTGGAGGGAGCCTCTAACCAGCCCAGTTTGGACCAATTCATGGTGGAGGGAGCCTCTAACCAGCCCAGTTTGGACCAATTCATGGTGGAGGGAGCCTCTAAACAGCCCAGTTTGGGCAAATTCATGGTGGAGGGAGCCTCTAACCAGCCCAGTTTGGACCAATTAATGGTGGAGGGAGCCTCTAAACAGCCAAGTTTTGGGAAATTCATGGTGGAGGGAGCCTCTAACCAGCCCAGTTTGGACCAATTCATGGTGGAGGGAGCCTCTAACCAGCCAAGTTTGGACCAATTCATGGTGGAGGGAGCCTCTAAACAGCCCAGTTTGGGCAAATTCATGGTGGAGGGAGCCTCTAAAAAACCCAGTTTGGACCAATTCATGGTGGAGGGAGCCTCTAATTAGCCCAGTTTGGACCAATTAATTGTGGAGGGAGCCTCTAACCAGCCCAGTTTGGACCAATTAATGGTGGAGGGAGCCTCTAACCACCCCAGTTTGGACCAATTCATGGTGGAGGGAGCCTCTAAACAGCCAAGTTTGGACCAATTCATGGTGGAGGGAGCCTCTAAAAACCCCAGTTTGGACCAATTCATGGTGGAGGGAGCCTCTAACCAGCCCAGTTTGGGCAAATTCATGGTGGAGGGAGCCTCTAAACAGCCCAGTTTGGGCAAATTCATGGTGGAGGGAGCCTCTAACCAGCCCAGTTTGGACCAATTAATGGTGGAGGGAGCCTCTAAACAGCCAAGTTTTGGGAAATTCATGGTGGAGGGAGCCTCTAACCAGCCCAGTTTGGACCAATTCATGGTGGAGGGAGCCTCTAACCAGCCCAGTTTGGACCAATTCATGGTGGAGGGAGCCTCTAACCAGCCCAGTTTGGACCAATTCATGGTGGAGGGAGCCTCTAACCAGCCCAGTTTGGACCAATTCATGGTGGAGGGAGCCTCTAAAAAACCCAGTTTGGACCAATTCATGGTGGAGGGAGCCTCTAAACAGCCAAGTTTGGACCAATTCATGGTGGAGGGAGCCTCTAAAAACCCCAGTTTGGACCAATTCATGGTGGAGGGAGCCTCTAACCAGCCCAGTTTGGGCAAATTCATGGTGGAGGGAGCCTCTAAACAGCCCAGTTTGGGCAAATTCATGGTGGAGGGAGCCTCTAACCAGCCCAGTTTGGACCAATTCATGGTGGAGGGAGCCTCTAACCAGCCCAGTTTGGACCAATTCATGGTGGAGGGAGCCTCTAACCAGCCCAGTTTGGACCAATTCATGGTGGAGGGAGCCTCTAACCAGCCCAGTTTGGACCAATTCATGGTGGAGGGAGCCTCTAAAAAACCCAGTTTGGACCAATTCATGGTGGAGGGAGCCTCTAAACAGCCCAGTTTGGGCAAATTCATGGTGGAGGGAGCCTCTAACCACCCCAGTTTGGACCAATTCATGGTGGAGGGAGCCTCTAAACAGCCCAGTTTGGACCAATTCATGGTGGAGGGAGCCTCTAACCAGCCCAGTTTGGGCAAATTCATGGTGGAGGGAGCCTCTAACCAGCCCAGTTTGGACCAATTAATGGTGGAGGGAGCCTCTAACCAGCCCAGTTTGGACCAATTAATGGTGGAGGGAGCCTCTAACCACCCCAGTTTGGACCAATTCATGGTGGAGGGAGCCTCTAACCAGCCCAGTTTGGACCAATTCATGGTGGAGGGAGCCTCTAAAAAACCCAGTTTGGACCAATTCATGGTGGAGGGAGCCTCTAAACAGCCCAGTTTGGGCAAATTCATGGTGGAGGGAGCCTCTAACCACCCCAGTTTGGACCAATTCATGGTGGAGGGAGCCTCTAAACAGCCAAGTTTGGACCAATTCATGGTGAAGGGAGCCTCTAAAAACCCGTTTGGACCAATTCATGGTGGAGGGAGCCTCTAACCAGCCCAGTTTGGGCAAATTCATGGTGGAGGGAGCCTCTAAACAGCCCAGTTTGGGCAAATTCATGGTGGAGGGAGCCTCTAACCAGCCCAGTTTGGACCAATTCATGGTGGAGGGAGCCTCTAACCAGCCCAGTTTGGGCAAATTCATGGTGGAGGGAGCCTCTAAACAGCCCAGTTTGGGCAAATTCATGGTGGAGGGAGCCTCTAACCAGCCCAGTTTGGACCAATTCATGGTGGAGGGAGCCTCTAACCAGCCCAGTTTGGACCAATTCATGGTGGAGGGAGCCTCTACAAAACCCAGTTTGGACCAATTCATGGTGGAGGGAGCCTCTAAACAGCCCAGTTTGGGCAAATTCATGGTGGAGGGAGCCTCTAACCACCCCAGTTTGGACCAATTCATGGTGGAGGGAGCCTCTAAACAGCCAAGTTTGGACCAATTCATGGTGAAGGGAGCCTCTAAAAACCCGTTTGGACCAATTCATGGTGGAGGGAGCCTCTAAAAACCCGTTTGGACCAATTCATGGTGGAGGGAGCCTCTAACCAGCCCAGTTTGGGCAAATTCATGGTGGAGGGAGCCTCTAAACAGCCCAGTTTGGGCAAATTCATGGTGGAGGGAGCCTCTAACCAGCCCAGTTTGGACCAATTCATGGTGGAGGGAGCCTCTAACCAGCCCAGTTTGGGCAAATTCATGGTGGAGGGAGCCTCTAACCAGCCCAGTTTGGACCAATTAATGGTGGAGGGAGCCTCTAACCAGCCCAGTTTGGACCAATTAATGGTGGAGGGAGCCTCTAACCACCCCAGTTTGGACCAATTCATGGTGGAGGGAGCCTCTAACCAGCCCAGTTTGGACCAATTCATGGTGGAGGGAGCCTCTAAAAAACCCAGTTTGGACCAATTCATGGTGGAGGGAGCCTCTAAACAGCCCAGTTTGGGCAAATTCATGGTGGAGGGAGCCTCTAACCACCCCAGTTTGGACCAATTCATGGTGGAGGGAGCCTCTAAACAGCCAAGTTTGGACCAATTCATGGTGAAGGGAGCCTCTAAAAACCCGTTTGGACCAATTCATGGTGGAGGGAGCCTCTAACCAGCCCAGTTTGGGCAAATTCATGGTGGAGGGAGCCTCTAAACAGCCCAGTTTGGGCAAATTCATGGTGGAGGGAGCCTCTAACCAGCCCAGTTTGGACCAATTCATGGTGGAGGGAGCCTCTAACCAGCCCAGTTTGGGCAAATTCATGGTGGAGGGAGCCTCTAAACAGCCCAGTTTGGGCAAATTCATGGTGGAGGGAGCCTCTAACCAGCCCAGTTTGGACCAATTAATGGTGGAGGGAGCCTCTAAACAGCCAAGTTTTGGGAAATTCATGGTGGAGGGAGCCTCTAACCAGCCCAGTTTGGACCAATTAATGGTGGAGGGAGCCTCTAACCACCCCAGTTTGGACCAATTCATGGTGGAGGGAGCCTCTAAACAGCCAAGTTTGGACCAATTCATGGTGGAGGGAGCCTCTAAAAACCCCAGTTTGGACCAATTCATGGTGGAGGGAGCCTCTAACCAGCCCAGTTTGGGCAAATTCATGGTGGAGGGAGCCTCTAAACAGCCCAGTTTGGGCAAATTCATGGTGGAGGGAGCCTCTAACCAGCCCAGTTTTGGACCAATTAATGGTGGAGGGAGCCTCTAAACAGCCAAGTTTGGGAAATTCATGGTGGAGGGAGCCTCTAACCAGCCCAGTTTGGACCAATTCATGGTGGAGGGAGCCTCTAACCAGCCCAGTTTGGACCAATTCATGGTGGAGGGAGCCTCTAAACAGCCCAGTTTGGGCAAATTCATGGTGGAGGGAGCCTCTAACCAGCCCAGTTTGGACCAATTAATGGTGGAGGGAGCCTCTAAACAGCCAAGTTTTGGGAAATTCATGGTGGAGGGAGCCTCTAACCAGCCCAGTTTGGACCAATTCATGGTGGAGGGAGCCTCTAACCAGCCAAGTTTGGACCAATTCATGGTGGAGGGAGCCTCTAAACAGCCCAGTTTGGGCAAATTCATGGTGGAGGGAGCCTCTAAAAAACCCAGTTTGGACCAATTCATGGTGGAGGGAGCCTCTAATTAGCCCAGTTTGGACCAATTAATTGTGGAGGGAGCCTCTAACCAGCCCAGTTTGGACCAATTAATGGTGGAGGGAGCCTCTAACCACCCCAGTTTGGACCAATTCATGGTGGAGGGAGCCTCTAAACAGCCAAGTTTGGACCAATTCATGGTGGAGGGAGCCTCTAAAAACCCCAGTTTGGACCAATTCATGGTGGAGGGAGCCTCTAACCAGCCCAGTTTGGGCAAATTCATGGTGGAGGGAGCCTCTAAACAGCCCAGTTTGGGCAAATTCATGGTGGAGGGAGCCTCTAACCAGCCCAGTTTGGACCAATTAATGGTGGAGGGAGCCTCTAAACAGCCAAGTTTTGGGAAATTCATGGTGGAGGGAGCCTCTAACCAGCCCAGTTTGGACCAATTCATGGTGGAGGGAGCCTCTAACCAGCCCAGTTTGGACCAATTCATGGTGGAGGGAGCCTCTAACCAGCCCAGTTTGGACCAATTCATGGTGGAGGGAGCCTCTAACCAGCCCAGTTTGGACCAATTCATGGTGGAGGGAGCCTCTAAAAAACCAGTTTGGACCAATTCATGGTGGAGGGAGCCTCTAAACAGCCAAGTTTGGACCAATTCATGGTGGAGGAGCCTCTAAAAACCCCAGTTTGGACCAATTCATGGTGGAGGGAGCCTCTAACCAGCCCAGTTTGGGCAAATTCATGGTGGAGGGAGCCTCTAAACAGCCCAGTTTGGGCAAATTCATGGTGGAGGGAGCCTCTAACCAGCCCAGTTTGGACCAATTCATGGTGGAGGGAGCCTCTAACCAGCCCAGTTTGGACCAATTCATGGTGGAGGGAGCCTCTAACCAGCCCAGTTTGGACCAATTCATGGTGGAGGGAGCCTCTAACCAGCCCAGTTTGGACCAATTCATGGTGGAGGGAGCCTCTAAAAAACCCAGTTTGGACCAATTCATGGTGGAGGGAGCCTCTAAACAGCCCAGTTTGGGCAAATTCATGGTGGAGGGAGCCTCTAACCACCCAGTTTGGACCAATTCATGGTGGAGGGAGCCTCTAAACAGCCCAGTTTGGACCAATTCATGGTGGAGGGAGCCTCTAACCAGCCCAGTTTGGGCAAATTCATGGTGGAGGGAGCCTCTAACCAGCCCAGTTTGGACCAATTAATGGTGGAGGGAGCCTCTAACCAGCCCAGTTTGGACCAATTAATGGTGGAGGGAGCCTCTAACCACCCCAGTTTGGACCAATTCATGGTGGAGGGAGCCTCTAACCAGCCCAGTTTGGACCAATTCATGGTGGAGGGAGCCTCTAAAAAACCCAGTTTGACCAATTCATGGTGGAGGGAGCCTCTAAACAGCCCAGTTTGGGCAAATTCATGGTGGAGGGAGCCTCTAACCACCCCAGTTTGGACCAATTCATGGTGGAGGGAGCCTCTAAACAGCCAAGTTTGGACCAATTCATGGTGAAGGGAGCCTCTAAAAACCCGTTTGGACCAATTCATGGTGGAGGGAGCCTCTAACCAGCCCAGTTTGGGCAAATTCATGGTGGAGGGAGCCTCTAAACAGCCCAGTTTGGGCAAATTCATGGTGGAGGGAGCCTCTAACCAGCCCAGTTTGGACCAATTCATGGTGGAGGGAGCCTCTAACCAGCCCAGTTTGGGCAAATTCATGGTGGAGGGAGCCTCTAAACAGCCAGTTTGGGCAAATTCATGGTGGAGGGAGCCTCTAACCAGCCCAGTTTGGACCAATTAATGGTGGAGGGAGCCTCTAAACAGCCAAGTTTTGGGAAATTCATGGTGGAGGGAGCCTCTAACCAGCCCAGTTTGGACCAATTAATGGTGGAGGGAGCCTCTAACCACCCCAGTTTGGACCAATTCATGGTGGAGGGAGCCTCTAAACAGCCAAGTTTGGACCAATTCATGGTGGAGGGAGCCTCTAAAAACCCCAGTTTGGACCAATTCATGGTGGAGGGAGCCTCTAACCAGCCCAGTTTGGGCAAATTCATGGTGGAGGGAGCCTCTAAACAGCCCAGTTTGGGCAAATTCATGGTGGAGGGAGCCTCTAACCAGCCCAGTTTGGACCAATTAATGGTGGAGGGAGCCTCTAAACAGCCAAGTTTTGGGAAATTCATGGTGGAGGGAGCCTCTAACCAGCCCAGTTTGGACCAATTCATGGTGGAGGGAGCCTCTAACCAGCCCAGTTTGGACCAATTCATGGTGGAGGGAGCCTCTAAACAGCCCAGTTTGGGCAAATTCATGGTGGAGGGAGCCTCTAACCAGCCCAGTTTGGACCAATTAATGGTGGAGGGAGCCTCTAAACAGCCAAGTTTTGGGAAATTCATGGTGGAGGGAGCCTCTAACCAGCCCAGTTTGGACCAATTCATGGTGGAGGGAGCCTCTAACCAGCCAAGTTTGGACCAATTCATGGTGGAGGGAGCCTCTAAACAGCCCAGTTTGGGCAAATTCATGGTGGAGGGAGCCTCTAAAAAACCCAGTTTGGACCAATTCATGGTGGAGGGAGCCTCTAATTAGCCCAGTTTGGACCAATTAATTGTGGAGGGAGCCTCTAACCAGCCCAGTTTGGACCAATTAATGGTGGAGGGAGCCTCTAACCACCCCAGTTTGGACCAATTCATGGTGGAGGGAGCCTCTAAACAGCCAAGTTTGGACCAATTCATGGTGGAGGGAGCCTCTAAAAACCCCAGTTTGGACCAATTCATGGTGGAGGGAGCCTCTAACCAGCCCAGTTTGGGCAAATTCATGGTGGAGGGAGCCTCTAAACAGCCCAGTTTGGGCAAATTCATGGTGGAGGGAGCCTCTAACCAGCCCAGTTTGGACCAATTAATGGTGGAGGGAGCCTCTAAACAGCCAAGTTTTGGGAAATTCATGGTGGAGGGAGCCTCTAACCAGCCCAGTTTGGACCAATTCATGGTGGAGGGAGCCTCTAACCAGCCCAGTTTGGACCAATTCATGGTGGAGGGAGCCTCTAACCAGCCCAGTTTGGACCAATTCATGGTGGAGGGAGCCTCTAACCAGCCCAGTTTGGACCAATTCATGGTGGAGGGAGCCTCTAAAAAACCCAGTTTGGACCAATTCATGGTGGAGGGAGCCTCTAAACAGCCAAGTTTGGACCAATTCATGGTGGAGGGAGCCTCTAAAAACCCCAGTTTGGACCAATTCATGGTGGAGGGAGCCTCTAACCAGCCCAGTTTGGGCAAATTCATGGTGGAGGGAGCCTCTAAACAGCCCAGTTTGGGCAAATTCATGGTGGAGGGAGCCTCTAACCAGCCCAGTTTGGACCAATTCATGGTGGAGGGAGCCTCTAACCAGCCCAGTTTGGACCAATTCATGGTGGAGGGAGCCTCTAACCAGCCCAGTTTGGACCAATTCATGGTGGAGGGAGCCTCTAACCAGCCCAGTTTGGACCAATTCATGGTGGAGGGAGCCTCTAAAAAACCCAGTTTGGACCAATTCATGGTGGAGGGAGCCTCTAAACAGCCCAGTTTGGGCAAATTCATGGTGGAGGGAGCCTCTAACCACCCCAGTTTGGACCAATTCATGGTGGAGGGAGCCTCTAAACAGCCAAGTTTGGACCAATTCATGGTGAAGGGAGCCTCTAAAAACCCGTTTGGACCAATTCATGGTGGAGGGAGCCTCTAACCAGCCCAGTTTGGGCAAATTCATGGTGGAGGGAGCCTCTAAACAGCCCAGTTTGGGCAAATTCATGGTGGAGGGAGCCTCTAACCAGCCCAGTTTGGACCAATTCATGGTGGAGGGAGCCTCTAACCAGCCCAGTTTGGGCAAATTCATGGTGGAGGGAGCCTCTAAACAGCCCAGTTTGGGCAAATTCATGGTGGAGGGAGCCTCTAACCAGCCCAGTTTGGACCAATTCATGGTGGAGGGAGCCTCTAACCAGCCCAGTTTGGACCAATTCATGGTGGAGGGAGCCTCTAAAAAACCCAGTTTGGACCAATTCATGGTGGAGGGAGCCTCTAAACAGCCCAGTTTGGGCAAATTCATGGTGGAGGGAGCCTCTAACCACCCCAGTTTGGACCAATTCATGGTGGAGGGAGCCTCTAAACAGCCAAGTTTGGACCAATTCATGGTGAAGGGAGCCTCTAAAAACCCGTTTGGACCAATTCATGGTGGAGGGAGCCTCTAACCAGCCCAGTTTGGGCAAATTCATGGTGGAGGGAGCCTCTAAACAGCCCAGTTTGGGCAAATTCATGGTGGAGGGAGCCTCTAACCAGCCCAGTTTGGACCAATTCATGGTGGAGGGAGCCTCTAACCAGCCCAGTTTGGGCAAATTCATGGTGGAGGGAGCCTCTAAACAGCCCAGTTTGGGCAAATTCATGGTGGAGGGAGCCTCTAACCAGCCCAGTTTGGACCAATTAATGGTGGAGGGAGCCTCTAAACAGCCAAGTTTTGGGAAATTCATGGTGGAGGGAGCCTCTAACCAGCCCAGTTTGGACCAATTAATGGTGGAGGGAGCCTCTAACCACCCCAGTTTGGACCAATTCATGGTGGAGGGAGCCTCTAAACAGCCAAGTTTGGACCAATTCATGGTGGAGGGAGCCTCTAAAAACCCCAGTTTGGACCAATTCATGGTGGAGGGAGCCTCTAACCAGCCCAGTTTGGACCAATTCATGGTGGAGGGAGCCTCTAAAAAACCCAGTTTGGACCAATTCATGGTGGAGGGAGCCTCTAAACAGCCCAGTTTGGGCAAATTCATGGTGGAAGGAGCCTCTAACCAGCAGAGTTGTGGGAAAGCAGGGTGGAGGGAGCCTCTAACCAGCAGAGTTGGTGGAAATCAGGGTGGAGGGAGCCTCTAACCAGCAGAGTTGGGGGAAATCATGTTGGAGGGAGCCTAGTATTAGCAGAATTGTGCAACGCTTATGGTGGATGAGTATGAGGATGCGGAGGAATTGGAGAGGTTGAGTACAGACATGGAGTTTCATGTTGGGGTGCTTTACACAGGTGGGCACAAAAATGAAGGCTCTATCCAGTGGTGGTTCATTTTTATCAAAGTGAGCCGGTCGGCACTCTCAGCTGACAGACGGGTGCGCTTGTCAGTGATGATGCCACCGGCTGCACTGAACACCCTCTCAGATAGGACGCTGGCGGCAGGACAGGACAGCACCTCCAAGGCATATAGGGCAAGTTCAAGCCACAGGTCCAACTTCGACACCCAATACGTGTAGGGCGCAGAGGGGTCGGAGAGGACAGGGCTGTGGTCGGAAAGGTATTCCCGCAACATGCGCCTATACTTCTCACGCCTGGTGACACTAGGACCCTCCGTGGCGGCACTTTGGCGAGGGGGTGCCATCAAGGTGTCCCAGACCTTAGACAGTGTGCCCCTCGTTTGTGTGGACCGGTGAGAACTTGGTTGCCTACTGGAGGAACTGCCCTCCCTGCCGCCAACGTCACATGCTGGAAACATCTCCATCATATTCTGCACCAATTGCCTGTGGCAAGCATTGATGCGATTGGCCCTCCCCTCTACCGGAATAAAAGACGAGATGTTGTTTTTATACCGGGGGTCAAGGATAGCAAAGATCCAGTACTGGTTGTCCTCCATGATTTTGACAATACGCTTGTCGGTTGTAAAGCACCCCAACATGAACTCAGCCATGTCTGCCACAGTGTTAGTTGGCATGACTCCTCTGGCCCCACCGGAAAGTTCAATCTCCATTTCCTCCTCATCCTCCATGTCTACCCATCCGCGCTGCAACAATGGGACGATTCGAAGTTGCCCGGAAGCCTCCTGTATCACCATCACATCATCGGACAACTCTTCTTCCTCCTCCTCCTCCTCCTCCTCCTCCATTAAACGCAGTGAAGCGGACAGATGTGTGGACCTACTCTCCAGCTGTGACGGATCGGATGCTATCCCTAACTCCTCTGTGTGATCTGAGTTATCCCTGATGTCAATCAGGGATTCTCTCAGAACACACAAGAGCGGGATTGTAAGGCTCACCATCGCATCCTCAGAGCTCACCCTCCTTGTGGACTCCTCAAAGACCCGTAGGATGTCACAAAGGTCTCTCATCCATGGCCACTCATGGATGTGAAACTGAGGCAGCTGACTTTGTGGCACCCTAGGGTTTTGTAGCTGGTATTCCATCAAAGGTCTCTGCTGCTCAACCACTCTATTCAACATCTGAAACGTTGAGTTCCAGCGTGTGGGGACGTCGCACAAAAGCCGGTGTTGTGGCACATGCAGGCGTTGCTGGAGAGATTTTAAGCTAGCAGCGGCTACTGTCGACTTGCGAAAGTGGGCGCACATGCGCCGCACTTTCACCAGTAGCTCTGGAACATTGGGGTAGCTCTTTAGGAAACGTTGCACCACTAGGTTGAAGACGTGGGCCAGGCATGGAACATGTTGGAGTCCGGCAAGCTCCAGAGCTGCTACCAGGTTCCGGCCGTTATCACAAACGACCATGCCTGGGCCCAGGTGCAGCGGCTCAAACCATATTGCCGTCTCATCGAGGAGGGCATCCCTCACCTCGGAGGCAGTGTGCTGTCTGTCCCCCAAGCTGATCAGCTTCAGCACAGCCTGCTGACGTCTACCAACGCCAGTGCTGCAACGTTTCCAACTCGTAGCTGGGGTCAATCTAACAGCGGAGGAGGTGGCGGAGGAGGAGGCGGTGGCGGAGGAGGAGGCGGTAGAGGAGGAGGAGGAGGGGGGTGTTCTTCTCGTGTCCCTGCCAGGAATGTTAGGCGGGGAGACGAGGTACACCGGGCCAGTTTGGGAAGCAGTCCCAGCCTCAACTACATTCACCCAGTGTGCCGTCAGTGAAATGTAGCGTCCCTGTCCGCATGCACTTGTCCACGCGTCGGTGGTCAAGTGGACCTTTGTGCAAAGCGCGGAACTAAGGGCCCGCCTGATGTTGAGTGACACGTGCTGGTGCAAGGCGGGGACGGCACACCGGGAGAAGTAGTGACGGCTAGGGACGGCATAGCGAGGTGCCGCAGTTGCCATCAGGTCCAGGAAGGCGGGAGTTTCAACAAGCCGGAACGCCAACATCTCCTGGGCCAGCAGTTTAGCGATGTTGGCGTTCAAGGCTTGCGCGTGTGGGTGGTTAGCAGTGTATTTCTGCCGCCGCTCCAATGTCTGAGAGATGGTGGGTTGTTGTAAAGAAACGCCTGATGGTGCCTTTGATGGTGCAGGAGAAGGAGATAAGACAGGACCAGGGGAGGATGAGGTAGAAGTCAACAAAGTGGCGGAGGCAGATGAAGTGGTGTCCTGGCTCGTCCTCTGGAGTGCATCGCCAGCACAGTCAGCAGTGGCAGTGGCAGAGGCAGAGGCAGAGGCAGTGGCAGTGGCGTGAACGGCAGGCGGCCTTTGTCCTGCCGTTGCTGCCTGCCACTGATTCCAGTGCTTGGATTCCAAATGACGGCGCATTGAAGTGGTGGACAGGTTGCTCTTCTCAGAGCCCCTAATCAATTTCGAGAGGCAAATTGTGCAGACAACACTATATCTGTCCTCGGCGCATTCCTTGAAAAAACTCCACACCTTCGAGAAACGTGCCCTCGAGGTGGGAGTTTTTCGGGGCTGGGTACGAACTGGAACATCTTGGGAGATTCCGGGTGTGGCCTGGCTTCGCCTAAGCTGCTGACCTCTGCCTCTGCCTCTAGCTACCCTTTTTGGTGCTGCACCTGCCTCAACATCCACACTACTTTCCCCGCTTGACATCCCCCCTGTCCAGGTCGGGTCAGTGTCCTCATCATCCACCACTTCCTCTTCCAACTCCTGTCTCATCTCCTCCTCCCGCACAATGCGCCGGTCAACTGGATGCCCTGACGGCAACTGCGTCACATCATCGTCGATGAGGGTGGGTTGCTGGTCATCCACCACCAAATCGAACGGAGATGGAGGAGACTCTAGTGTTTGAGCATCTGGACACAGATGCTCCTCTGTTAGGTTCGTGGAATCGTGACGTGGAGAGGCAGGTTGAGGGACAATGAAAGGAGCGGAGAACAGCTCTGGGGAGCAGGGACAGTTTGGGTTATTGTTCTGTAAAGCTTCGGAATTTTGGGAGGAAGGAAGACAAGACTGTTGGGTAATAGGAGGAGAGGAGGCAGAGTCTGACTGGCTGCTGGACAATGTGCTGTAAGCGTTCTCTGACAGCCATTGCAAGACCTGTTCCTGGTTCTCGGGCCTACTAAGGTTTGTACCCTGCAGTTTAGTTAATGTGGCAAGCAACCCTGGCACTGTGGAGTGGCGCAATGCTTGCTGCCCCACAGGAGTAGGCACGGGACGCCCTGTGGCTTCACTGCTACCTTGCTCCCCAGAACCATTCCCCCGACCTCGCCCACGGCCTCGTCCACGTCCCTTTCCGGGAGCCTTGCGCATTTTGAATTCCTAGTTAGAAATTGGCACTGTATACCAGTAGTAAAAATTGTGGGTGCACGTAACCCCAATATATTCTTTGAATTCCCAGTCAGACACTGGCACTATTTGGCAGTAGCAAGAAATGAGGGTATTTGTATTCCCAATATACTCTTTGAATTCCCAGTCAGACAATGGCACTGTATACCAGTAGTAAAAATTGTGGGTGCACGTAACCCCAATATATTCTTTGAATTACCAGTCAGAAACTGGCACTATATGGCAGTAGCAAGAAATGAGGGTATTTATAACCCCAATATATTCTTTGAATTCCCAGTCAGACAATGGCACTGTATACCAGTAGTAAAAATTGTGGGTGCACGTAACCCCAATATATTCTTTGAATTCCCAGTCAGAAACTGGCACTATATGGCAGTAGCAAGAAATGAGGGTATTTGTATTCCCAATATACTCTTTGAATTCCCAGTCAGACAATGGCACTGTATACCAGTAGTAAAAATTGTGGGTGCACGTAACCCCAATATATTCTTTGAATTCCCAGTCAGAAACTGGCACTATATGGCAGTAGCAAGAAATGAGGGTATTTGTATTCCCAATATACTCTTTGAATTCCCAGTCAGACAATGGCACTGTATACCAGTAGTAAAAATTGTGGGTGCACGTAACCCCAATATATTCTTTGAATTCCCAGTCAGAAACTGGCACTATATGGCAGTAGCAAGAAATGAGGGTATTTGTATTCCCAATATACTCTTTGAATTCCCAGTCAGACAATGGCACTGTATACCAGTAGTAAAAATTGTGGGTGCACGTAACCCCAATATATTCTTTGAATTACCAGTCAGAAACTGGCACTATATGGCAGTAGCAAGAAATGAGGGTATTTGTATTCCCAATATACTCTTTGAATTCCCAGTCAGACAATGGCACTGTATACCAGTAGTAAAAATTGTGGGTGCACGTAACCCCAATATATTCTTTGAATTACCAGTCAGAAACTGGCACTATATGGCAGTAGCAAGAAATGAGGGTATTTATAACCCCAATATATTCTTTGAATTCCCAGTCAGACAATGGCACTGTATACCAGTAGTAAAAATTGTGGGTGCACGTAACCCCAATATATTCTTTGAATTACCAGTCAGAAACTGGCACTATATGGCAGTAGCAAGAAATGAGGGTATTTATAACCCCAATATATTCTTTGAATTCCCAGTCAGACAATGGCACTGTATACCAGTAGTAAAAATTGTGGGTGCACGTAACCCCAATATATTCTTTGAATTCCCAGTCAGAAACTGGCACTATATGGCAGTAGCAAGAAATGAGGGTATTTGTATTCCCAATATACTCTTTGAATTCCCAGTCAGACAATGGCACTGTATACCAGTAGTAAAAATTGTGGGTGCACGTAACCCCAATATATTCTTTGAATTACCAGTCAGAAACTGGCACTATATGGCAGTAGCAAGAAATGAGGGTATTTATAACCCCAATATATTCTTTGAATTCCCAGTCAGACAATGGCACTGTATACCAGTAGTAAAAATTGTGGGTGCACATAACCCCAATATATTCTTTGAATTCCCAGTCAGAAACTGGCACTATATGGCAGTAGCAAGAAATGAGGGTATTTGTATTCCCAATATACTCTTTGAATTCCCAGTCAGACAATGGCACTGTATACCAGTAGTAAAAATTGTGGGTGCACGTAACCCCAATATATTCTTTGAATTCCCAGTCAGAAACTGGCACTATATGGCAGTAGCAAGAAATGAGGGTATTTGTATTCCCAATATACTCTTTGAATTCCCAGTCAGACAATGGCACTGTATACCAGTAGTAAAAATTGTGGGTGCACGTAACCCCAATATATTCTTTGAATTCCCAGTCAGAAACTGGCACTATATGGCAGTAGCAAGAAATGAGGGTATTTGTATTCCCAATATACTCTTTGAATTCCCAGTCAGACAATGGCACTGTATACCAGTAGTAAAAATTGTGGGTGCACGTAACCCCAATATATTCTTTGAATTCCCAGTCAGAAACTGGCACTATATGGCAGTAGCAAGAAATGAGGGTATTTGTATTCCCAATATACTCTTTGAATTCCCAGTCAGACAATGGCACTGTATACCAGTAGTAAAAATTGTGGGTGCACGTAACCCCAATATATTCTTTGAATTCCCAGTCAGAAACTGGCACTATATGGCAGTAGCAAGAAATGAGGGTATTTGTATTCCCAATATACTCTTTGAATTCCCAGTCAGACAATGGCACTGTATACCAGTAGTAAAAATTGTGGGTGCACGTAACCCCAATATATTCTTTGAATTCCCAGTCAGAAACTGGCACTATATGGCAGTAGCAAGAAATGAGGGTATTTGTATTCCCAATATACTCTTTGAATTCCCAGTCAGACAATGGCACTGTATACCAGTAGTAAAAATTGTGGGTGCACGTAACCCCAATATATTCTTTGAATTCCCAGTCAGAAACTGGCACTATATGGCAGTAGCAAGAAATGAGGGTATTTGTATTCCCAATATACTCTTTGAATTCCCAGTCAGACAATGGCACTGTATACCAGTAGTAAAAATTGTGGGTGCACGTAACCCCAATATATTCTTTGAATTCCCAGTCAGAAACTGGCACTATATGGCAGTAGCAAGAAATGAGGGTATTTGTATTCCCAATATACTCTTTGAATTCCCAGTCAGACAATGGCACTGTATACCAGTAGTAAAAATTGTGGGTGCACGTAACCCCAATATATTCTTTGAATTACCAGTCAGAAACTGGCACTATATGGCAGTAGCAAGAAATGAGGGTATTTGTATTCCCAATATACTCTTTGAATTCCCAGTCAGACAATGGCACTGTATACCAGTAGTAAAAATTGTGGGTGCACGTAACCCCAATATATTCTTTGAATTACCAGTCAGAAACTGGCACTATATGGCAGTAGCAAGAAATGAGGGTATTTATAACCCCAATATATTCTTTGAATTCCCAGTCAGACAATGGCACTGTATACCAGTAGTAAAAATTGTGGGTGCACGTAACCCCAATATATTCTTTGAATTCCCAGTCAGAAACTGGCACTATATGGCAGTAGCAAGAAATGAGGGTATTTGTATTCCCAATATACTCTTTGAATTCCCAGTCAGACAATGGCACTGTATACCAGTAGTAAAAATTGTGGGTGCACGTAACCCCAATATATTCTTTGAATTACCAGTCAGAAACTGGCACTATATGGCAGTAGCAAGAAATGAGGGTATTTATAACCCCAATATATTCTTTGAATTCCCAGTCAGACAATGGCACTGTATACCAGTAGTAAAAATTGTGGGTGCACGTAACCCCAATATATTCTTTGAATTCCCAGTCAGAAACTGGCACTATATGGCAGTAGCAAGAAATGAGGGTATTTGTATTCCCAATATACTCTTTGAATTCCCAGTCAGACAATGGCACTGTATACCAGTAGTAAAAATTGTGGGTGTATATAGCCCCAATTCTATTGCTAGGGGACTTGCAGGGTATTTCTGGGGTGAAGGTGGGGGGGCACACCGTTGGAACGGGTATCGGGGTATATATCGGGTATACGGGAATACACTGACAGTGTATTCCATTCAGGATCCTGGGAAAGCTGGGTTGCGGCGATTGAGCCCGTCAGTGCCACGTTACACTGACAAGCTTCTCCCTGGAATTTAGCTCTTACAAGAGCTGTTGGTTGTCTTCTCCTTCCTATCCTAGCCTGTCCCTGCCTACCCAGAATCTAAGCCCTAGCTAGCTGGACGGAAACCTCCGTCCTCGGTGAATTGCAAGCTCAGAATGACGCGAAGCTGGGCGGCGCTGTTCTTTTAAATTAGAGGTCACATGTTTTCGGCAGCCAATGGGTTTTGCCTACTTTTTTCAACGTCACCGGTGTCGTAGTTCCTGTCCCACCTACCCTGCGCTGTTATTGGAGCAAAAAAGGCGCCAGGGAAGGTGGGAGGGGAATCGAGTAATGGCGCACTTTACCACGCGGTGTTCGATTCGATTCGAACATGCCGAACAGCCTAATATCCGATCGAACATGAGTTCGATAGAACACTGTTCGCTCATCTCTAATCACCATTGCTCTCATTGCACCAAAGAGCTATGCTTTCTAATGACAGTACTATATACAACGCACCTGTTGAAAACCAATCATTATATCTAAATGCAACTTTTTAGAATTTTTTAATACTCTCAATCTGGAATAAGAAAAAAAAAATAACCAATTACCTTTCTTCTTACTTAGCAATGTAACTGGACTTGTGGCTCCTGTGCTTGTCTTTGCAGACACCCTACTTTGGTAAACCGTTGGTTCTGTTGCCTTTCTGTAATGCAGTCCTTCATCTTTTTTGATCATTAACAAATCTGATCTTCCTTCTGCATAGGAGCTTTTCATATAGGCAGCTGATTCTGCCAGGTTCTCCATATTTAGTTTCCTTTCTGTAGAGCTATATGAGTCGAAGTCCGAAGCATCAAAACTTTCGGTTCTTGAACTGTTTTCTTCTTCGATTATGTCCATCATTGGTTTCATCATTGGAGAGTCTTGATCTCTCTTTGGACTCTCTTCAGAAGCGGAGGAACCATCACATGACTCAATGATGAGCTCACTGTCCAGTTCAGCTTCACGTTCCTCTCGGAGTATACTGTATTGTATGGATGGGGAGGCAGGTGATGGTGGTGGACCACCAATGTGACTGAATGTCATGTAAGCAGACTGCATGGCCTCTTCTGCTGCCAGCTGGTCTTCGGAAACAAGTTCTATTTCAGAATCACCAGATTCAGTGCTCGAAGCTTCGTTATCTAGTGAAGACGGGACAGCTGGTAGCACAGGCATGCCTTTATATTCTTGCTTTTCGGAGTAAACACTATGAGGTTTCTGCTCTTCAGCTGCTTCATAAGGAAAGCCTTTTGTTGCCTCTTTTGCTTTCATGGCGCTGATCAGTTCATCTTCAGATATTCGGAATTTACTCTGTTTCTCTGAGCCAGATGGTTCTGTATATCCATCTGGATGCAAACGATAACAGAAAAAAAACCATGGTGAGGAGAACAATCCCTTGGAGACTTCCATTACAAAGCATGAAATACTTTTATTTCATTAGATTGTTATAAAACTATGCAAATAAAATTCTTACTTTCCTATTCTCTTTTCCAATATTAACGGATAAGAAATATTTTTGAGATTTCAATGGCAATCCTGAAATAACCAACGTATTGGTGTTTTTGTAGAGCGAACAGACCATTTCATGTTTCAACAGATTTCATAAGCACGCATAGGCAACTTCAGACAGCAGCAGTTGCGTAACTACCACGGTAGCAGTGGTAGTAGATGCCACAGGGCCCGACATCTTAGGGGGCCCAGGCCCCATCACTAGTTAATACACCAAAAAGAGAAATAAAAAAGAAATTTTACTTATTGAGGCCCAAGGCCACCTAAGGTGTCGGGTTCCAGTCGGGGAGAGCCTCAGTATGCGTCCTGAGAATGGAGGAGGGGCGGAGACATCATGCAGGAAGAAGATGGTGCCGGGGGATTCATCTTATGCAGTGAGCAGCACAGCACTGAGGACTTATGGAGAGTGAGTGCAGACTGGTCAGTTTAACCCATGTGTGCAGTGCAGGCTGTCAGCACACAATACTATGCTGGCAACTGCCTGCTGCTCTTTCTGCTGCCTGCAGAAGAAGGGGTTACAATGCCACATTCAGTGCTGTAACCCCTTCTTCCCCAGGCAGCAAACTTATTACAGTATTATGTATAACAGTACATAATACTGTGTACAGGGGCCACTATGGGGCATAAAATTGTGTGCAGGACCCACCATAGGGGAATAATACTGTGTGCAGGGGCCACTATAGGACATAATACTGTGTGCAGGGGCCACAATGGGGCATAATACTGTGTGCAGGGGCCACTATAGGGTATAATACTGTGTACAGGGGCCACTATGGGGCATAACAGTGTGTGTACAGGAAAACGGCGGGGGGGGGGGGGGTTGGGGGGTTGGTCAGGGTCTTTAGGGGAGGGGGGCCCCGCCATTCCTAGTTGCGCCACCGTACAGCAGCATTTAGCATTAGAATTTGCAAGCCAAAACCAGGAGTCGTCCCAAACATAGATGAGGTTTTTTTCTGCATAAGACCCACTCCTAGTTTTAACTTACAAATACTGACCAAAATACTATATTGTGAAAGTGGCTTAGCAATAGATCTGTAAGGGCAATTCATAGATCCTTTTTCTTAAAACCATCTAAGGCTATGTTCACATCTGCGCATGTCTTTCCATCATTCGGGTCTATTGGGGGACCTGAGCGACGCAGGGCTGGACAGCCTTTTGTAATGGTTACATACGGACTCCGGTTAGACCCTACTGACTGCAGGACTTTTCTCTATGATGATTTTCATTGGTTTCTGTGACAGAGTCACCTAGGCTGTTAACATGGATTTAACATAGAGGTTTACTTTAATAAAACAGTATATATTAGAAATAAATGGCAGTAACCAGAAATCTGACACTTCTCATAATAAGGGAGACCCAAAATTTAGAGAAGAAATGTCTGGAGACATCTATGTGAGAAATGTCGCAGAGGTTTCAAGAGCAAACGGATTGGGCAAAAAATGTAAAAGTCTTCTTTATTTCTTTGTGAGTCTCAAAATGACTACATTGTATATATACTGTATTTATTGTACTGTTTATCTTATAATAAGCACATTAGGAAAACATCCACAGGGCAGCAGTCACCTCCACTAAATGGTTCCTATTGCTGCAAATATTTGTTAATGTTCAGGAATTTTGGATCATTGCTCCATGAATTATGTTTCAATTTATTATTATTTCTGGGATGTCTTGTGTGTACCACCACATTCAGGTCATGTCATGGTATCATCATAAGGTCAGAAATCTGATTTGTCCATTCCAAAATGCAATGTCTTCCCATCCCTAATGCACCACAGCACCCTTAAAGCCATGATGCTCCCTCCATCATTTTGTGTTAGTGTGCTGTGTTCCTTTATCCTTGAACATAGCATTACGCTTTAGTGCAAAAAACTTCTACAACATTTCCCAAAAGATCTAGGTGGCACCAGTAGCAATAGTTCTGACTTTTCTCTGTGTGCAAGCAATTTATCTAGCCATAGACTGAAGTACATCCTGATTTTTAGCATCACCATTGTAGCCCTTTCCATACACATCTTATGCAAGTTGAAAACACAGTGACCAGTGAATTCAATAATACAACAGTATGCAGGAAGCATTTATACCCCCCTCTAGTGGCAGCTACAGGTGACCAGAATGTTAGAATGTTACGTCTATGGAAGCTTTCATTGTTAGTTGTTCACCAAAATGCAGTATGTTAGAAAGAAAATCATAATTGACATGCTGATGAGAAATTCCAATTAAGGTAGATCTGAAAACCATTTTACGTTGCATGGCTGTATTCATGCACATTATCATTCCTGGTCGGTTTTGAAGCACATCAACATTTTTTTTGCGTATGTTATTGCCAATTCTCTTTCACTTGGCAGTGAGTGTTCTGTGCTATATGTGACAGCTTCATTAGCTTCTGGTGATTCTATTGATCTATGGGCTCACCTGTATTAGTTTATAGTGATTGCATTACTGAACAATTGGATTGCAGTTATTATCATTTTGCACACGTATGCTGTTGTCAGCATTGACAGAGTACTGCTGTGTTGACAGCATCATTGCTGCAATATGCAGTGAGTTCTTCCATAAATTATTCAATAAGAACCATTTACAAATTGCAAAATCTGCAGACCAAAAAGGTTTCTTTATATGCAGTAGTGAATCTTTTCTAGTCCATGATTTTGTGGAAAGATCCATTTAGCAATAATCAGCACCAAAGTTTACATACTGCTGATGCACTGGTTTCACTAGGTCATTCATTAAGTTCCAGGGTTTATTTACAATATGTTTTAATTATTGGGGCAATCCTATTTATTAGGTCTATCTAGAAATAACATGATTGGACTTTTTTTTTGATAAGGAAGCTGGAGCTTTACCCATAGTACTAACCCTTATTTAGAGATATAATATGTGGACCTTTTGGCATCCTACACACTGTAGGTACAACAATCTTGTAAGGAGATGGTCATTTACCACCTCCATCAACTCTGGATCTTTGCATAGATGCTGCTCCACTGATTCCAGCACAGTTGGAATTTTTCTCTACCTCCCACCATTCCTAAGCAATCAATGCAGTAGTTTTGGTGCCTGGTAAGGTAATTATGTAATTAGCTGTCTAGTGGGTGGTGTCAGGCAGGAGAAGGCAAGGGTAGCATGATTCTGCATCTAATTGGACAGTTTAAGTCACTCCCTCTTCATGCTCTGGACTGATACTACCCACTTGACAGATAAATGTAATTAGCATATCAGGCACCAAAACTAACTGCACCAACTGCTCAGGAACAGTGGAAACTAGAGAAGAACATTCCTATTGCACCAGAATCAGTGACACAGTGCCTATTAAAGTATACAAAGAACTGCAGTTAGTGCTCCTCTTTAAAGGTTGACATATCTCCAAGTTGCCCCAGTTCTAAATGCATGAAAACCAGGCAAAACCTAATAGCCTAAAAATAAAGCGCCCTCTAAATAAAGTACTTTCCTATTGAAAAGGAAAAAAAATAAGTTCTGTATCTGCTGAAGCCACCTATCCAATGCAGTGCCAAGGACACTGAGAACAGCTGCTGCACAATATTTTATTGTCTGCCACAGCTCCCATAATAGTTAATTGAAAGGATCTTGGCTAGCATTGCTATCATCGATCTGTGTGTACTGTGAACAAATTTTAGGAGTTTGTCTGCCGCCCCTTTGCCTGCGCTGTGTTGTATTTTTGGACCTTTATGGATAGCCATGGTAACAGTTATATGATAACCCACCACTATGTGTAGGTCATACATCAAAACATTATATCGTAATAGGGGGTTTTGCGGATAATGTAATAATAAAGAAGCTGTATGTACTAAATGATCATGGATAATGCTTATATATATATATATATATATATATATATATATAATGCCTTACCTGTTTCTATAGATGGTGGCGTAAGGGACTCAGGACTGTCATCTTCTGGCTCCGACACCATAACAGTTGGAACTATGTCAGAACCCAGCTTTAAGCCTACTTCACATAGATCCTGACTGGTTTCAATAAAGTCATTATCAATAGAGGATTCAGTAAGAGTGATTTTTACTGGAGATGTTTTAGTATTCCTGGCTCCCGTGTCACTATACAGTCCCATATTGTTTCCAGGTTCATCCATATATGGTGCAAATGACAGATCTTCGCCTACTTTGTTGCTTTGTTGGTCTTTTTGAAAAGTTTTTGCGGCAACCTCATGTATACTGTCTTCATCGGAGTAATCATATCCCATTGGGCTTGGCTTTCTGTCATCACCCTCTGGAGAGTGCTTTGGGTTGCTATCTGGGGACCTGCTAATGTCAATATACTTGTAAGCTTCTAATTTGTCATCCTCCATGGGATCAGACAATGTTTTGATCACATCTTTGCTCTCAGCTGGTGTCATTTCAATACCTGAATCTGAACTAAACAAACCTCGAGACTGAAATACAGGCATATCATGAGGAGACTGGGAACCAAAGTTGAGCTCATCATCTAAGCTTGTGACACCATCTCCCTTTTGAAGAATCCCAGTGAAGTAGTTGGAGTCTGGCCGAGATACATAATTCTCATCTGAGGTCAGAGATGTGTAAAAGGCTCCTTCATCTTCCACTGGTAATTTCTTGCTTCTATAATCTGAAAGTACAATAGAAAAGTAAAAAAAAACAACATTAAAGTATTGGTATATGTGACTATAATAAAATAAAAGATACTAAGTACAATAACAAAGGTAATAAGCAAAATAAGTGGTCACTTAAAGGGGTTCTTATCATTAAAGACACTAAGGTGGAAAAAGCATCAAAGGTAGCAAAATTAACCCTTTCCAATACAAATATAATTAATATAATTTAAGACTAACGTGAAGGTTCTGTTTTTTGCACTGAAACGTTTTATTTTTGGATAGGTAATACAGAAGCTGAGCCTTTAAACAATGCATGTCTTTGTTGGGTTTTTTTTGTAATCTTAATAATTTTGTGTTGCTCTGACCTTCATATTTTTAGGATGGCTTCTAATGTGTGTTCTCCATACCTCTTCCCTGCTTTGTAAGAATGTTCTCTCCTACACTGAGACAAGTCCACCTTGTTCTGCCCCTTCAGCGTTCTAAACTGTAACGTTGCATCACTCCTTTTACTCTCCTGTTACTGAGATGGTTGTACTCATTCACTGCACTCTGATATATGATATCTGAGAGTTCTGCAAGGAACTGCATCAACCTGTAGTGATAAGGAGTCTAAGGGTTGTCTTCACAGAATCTGACTACAGTTTGTAGTCAGGATCCAACACGGCGTAGGAGGCAAAACATGTAATATATAGTACACTAGCATATTCTTTTATTTTACAGCTACTGATCCCAACTTGTTGAAAAGTAATTTTACAATTTAAGTTTACTTTGTAACATTTGTCTTGTGACTGGATGCAACACGTTAGGATTCAGTCAATTTACTGCTTCATGCTTGTAGGTTAAGCAGTTATGACACAAAGTGATCAGTAGTCTTAAAGGGGTCATCTGTGTAATTGATATCTCTGATCTAAGCTAAACACCCCGCCTACCTTCTAAATTACTTAGCGTACCAAAAATCTATATTTACCTATATCGCCAGGGCAATCATGTAACTGCCCCAGGCACATTTTCCAAATTTCTGGTGATGTTCCATTTCCAGAAAGGTAACATCACCTATGCTAACTCACCCCCCCCCCTCCCAGCCCATCATACTTACCTGTCCCCCGGGCAGGATCTTCTGGGCCCCTTACATCACTTGTTATAGGCAGCCTGCACTTCCTCTTCTTGAAGTCTGCTGGCCGCCCACACCTGAGCAATAGTGCCAGAATGACGGCATGCACAGTAGAAGTGACGCCCCATGCACAGAAGATCCTGCCCAGAAGATAGGCAAGTATGATGGGATGGGGAGGTTGAGTTGGTTAGGACTGACTACTCGTGGGCAGGCTAGTTAGGGAAACGGAGGGGGAGGGAGTGAGAGAGGGAGGTGGTGTGGTGAGTCAGCTCTGAGTGATGCCCAAGGCATCATGGTAGTTGTAGGAAAACAGAACAGGAAACTACTATTGCAGGAGCTCACAGAGAAACCCAGAAATCACTCAAAACACTGCTAGAGGCATTGGGTTGCACTTATTAATCTATTAATAGCACTAATAACAGATTTTTTTCACATTTTTTATTTTTTTCCCCAAAAAAGCCTTTAAAGATGTTTATATAATGGAAATATAGGTTAGACATTCAGAGCAAAAGTGATGTGGCCCAAAACTTGAGGAAGAATTACATTCTGTATATATGCATAGCAATATTTAGGCTTTGCCACTGAACCACGAAAACATGCATAACCTTCCACATATTAAGATCATGCTATTAAGGGTCTCAAATATCTTAATAGGACTGTGGATATCATAGTGGTGGGTATTCTTTATACGCCATAGAGTCTCTAACAAAATAGCAGCTCTCACTCTGGCAGACCTGGCCCAACCATGAAGAATGTAAGGTTGGCTGGAGCCAGGCCAATTCCACACTGAAAGAACCCCTTCTTCTGGATAGTGATGGCTTCCCTAGAGGTAGGAACAACATCCTAAACCATAAAAAGCTAATGTGGGAATATCCCTTTAACATCATTTCTTAGTCTGCTGTGTCAGATAAATTGGCATCAGGTCTTTTTTTAACATCCAAACATGTTCGCCTGAGCATCGCAGTTAGAATGTGCTAAGTATAGTTCTCAGTAACAATTTACAAAATTGTATCAAGATTGTGTTCTCTCAAAACACAGCAATTTCTACTTAAAATAGAAAAGAGATCTTCCTGCATGACTGGTAAGTGTAATTGCAGCAATATTTTCTGTTAATAACCACTGCAATAAAAGCAGATGTAATTTTCAATAAATCCCAATGAGGAAAAGTATATATTATCGTATATTATTATGTTTTCAGCCACTTATTAAATGTCAACATGCTCTGGAGAGGAAATGCAACCCCTCAAGCTGCACCTCTGCCTATCTAAATAAGACATAGCGTGCAGGATAGGTTTAGACAAATATGTCCAACTTCTATTACTGAAATCTGCAAGGCTATAATTACAACTAAGAGTTGGACACATTTGTCTACTAAACCTATCCTGCAATATATGATCTGCAAATATCAAGATCATACTCTTAAAATTAAGGGGAACATTACTGTGAATAGATAAGGTGACCACAAATAACTGTATATACCGGTATATACAGTAGGTATAACAATTCAGCTATTGGTTATGCTGGAAGTTAGGAGTCTTGGGATGATAAACATCAGCTAAACCTAAAATCTCTGATGTTGCTCTCTACTAGTGGGATCATTGCCAAAACCTTTGGAATATATGTGTAAGTTTTAATAGATGGCTCCTCTGTTCTGCAACACTGGCTCACATATAATAAGGCTGATGTGCCTAGAAAGTGGTCAAAAATGCGCTTCAACTTGCTCGTCACTTTTTTGGACAGTGGGTGGAGCAGGCCGGGAAACTAAACGGGTCAGGGAGACCCAGTCTACCAGATTTACTATAGTTCCCTCCCAAAACATGGTGTGAGTTGTATCACAAATCTACAGCTCCTGACTGGTATAGATTAGAGATAAGGCACACCTAGATGCACAAGAATTATTCAGAAGCTGGTGAGTCTTATATTCATTGCAAGTCTGGTGCCTGCAGGGAATCAATAAGGATTGCCAGTCTTAATAAATTCTCCCCATTGTTTTCAGTCAGAGCACTTGCGAGGCTTGGAACTACTCTTGTGTCTACATTTGCATATGTGATAAAAGTTGCCATAAAAGTATGTTTGCACATTTCTTTAAGAACCCTACTGAACTCTGTTCTTAGCTCAATATTCATAAAGCATTTGGCACATTTCCTTTAAGGGTGGTTTGCTAGTTCCAAAATGCCGCTGAAACCAATACTAATGGGGGTGTGAGGGCCTCTAATAAGAGTAGGAACATATCTTTGTAGTCATAAGCAGGGCTAGTCATCTTTTTACTGATACACAAATATGATGGCTTTGACCCAAGTGCACTTGCAAAGTGCCCCAGTTCTTTTGTGGAATTATCACCCAATGCCACCCCTTTAGTCATGATTTTACATTTTGTTTGGGATTTATGATGCTCTTTTCCATTTCCTTTTTCACTGTGAACTGGACCGGTTTTAGAAAAAATAAGGCCGTGGCCAATGAGGAAAGTAAACCGCTCCCCCCATACCTCTTTCCCCCTGCCCCAGTGCGGGGCATAGCAGGGTGTGCTTCAATAGCAATGCAGTCCTCTGTATGTTTTTTTTGAGCAGTAAACCTGACTACTGCATCTGACACTTAGGTCACTTCTGGCATTTACATCTTTGGGAGTCCAGATAGAAATGGGGGTCCTGCCAACTGTTCAGTTTGCCATCCCCTAAAACCAACCTTGCCTTTCAGAAAGGATTGGCCTTCATATTTACAAAGTGATAAAGCTCCTATAAACAAAGATGCCAACAAATACAGGTAGATTTTTTCTGTTCTCCATAAGCTCTCCATGTGTGCTTTATCCTTTAAAGTTGGGAATTAATGAGCATTGCAAAAATTATATTTCTACTGACGATGCATTCTGATACATTGTTTCTCTCCGAAAAAAGGGAATATTTAATAGACACCAGCGCAAGAACTAAAATATTTAATAAATGCCCCGTGGCTGTTACAAGAGAAAGATTTGTCTTATTTATTGACAGATACGTTTGAAATATATTAAAAATGTCTAATAATTAAGCATAGAGGAACCCAAAGATCTGCCAGCGCCCCCAGTGATATCCCCTCGCCCTGGAGCCAGTGCTAGTCTGTTCAGTGCAGACATGAGTAGGAGGTCTGGCACAATGTATGTCTGATTAATTTGTCAGGCTCAAGACCCGATTTAGTAACTAAGCAGAAGCGTATCACTTTCTACAGCTGCTATTATCAGCCTTTATAGTTCATTAACATACATTGGAGTATAATGTAAGCATAGTTATACAGTATATGTCAAGTTACAGCTAAAAAAAACTATGGGGAAGATTTAAGACCACTGTCATTATTAACCCTTAACTATTGCCGGCAAAGTGTGCGCACACCCTCCGCTGGACCGTGTATCTGGAGCTCATAACTGGCATATATTTACACCCGAAACCTAATAATATCTGGACTCCATCCCCTGCATGCCATCACCACGTGCCCTTTTGGGAAAATGGTGAGTACATTGCAAAAAATGAAAGTTCCAAATTTTTTATGAAAAAATGTGATATGCGCAAAAAAAATTGGACTTTTTATGCCTTGTACACCAGAAAACTGGCATACCATTCATAATATATCTGCCCTTACGTATAGAAATGCAGGACTCTAATAAGCCATCAAGTTTTTACAAGATAACCTCCTGTTTTTACTTACCCATACTACGCTTCATTTTATTTATTTACATAGTGCCAACATATTTCGCATTAGCGTACAGATCTTTTGCATCCTATTTAGATTGAGGCCCCACGTTGCAGAAACACAGTTTTTTTTTTTTTTTTTTTTTAAATGTAGATTGTGAGTAGAGATGAGCGAACAGTGTTCTATCGAACACATGTTCGATCGGATATCAGGGTGTTCGCCATGTTCGAATCGAATCGAACACCACGTGGTAAAGTGCGCCAAAATTCGATTCCCCTCCCACCTTCCCTGGCGCCTTTTTTGCACCAATAACAGCGCAGGGGAGGTGGGACAGGAACTACGACACTGGGGGCATTGAAAAAAATTGGAAAAAGTCATTGGCTGCCGAAATCAGGTGACCTCCATTTTAGACGAATAGTGGATTTCAAATCCGGGTCATATGAGAATGTGAACTTTGTGACTATGAGACAGGGATAGCTGTACAGGCAGGGATAGCTAGGGATAACCTTTATTTAGGGGGGAATGTTATTAAAAATAACTTTTTGGGGCTCTATCGGGTGTGTAATTGTGATTTTTGTGAGATAAACTTTTTCCCATAGGGATGCATTGGCCAGCGCTGATTGGCCGAATTCCGTACTCTGGCCAATCAGTGCTGGCCAATGCATTCTATTAGCTTGATGAAGCAGAGTGTGCACAAGGGTTCAAGCGCACCCTCGGCTCTGATGTAGCAGAGCCGAGGCTGCACAAGGGTTCAAGCGCACCCTCGGCTCTGATGTAGGAGAGCCGAGGGTGCACTTGAACCCTTGTGCACCCTCAGCTCTGCTACATCAGAGCCGAGGGTGCGCTTGAACCCTTGTGCACACTCTGCTTCATCAAGCTAATAGAATGCATTGGCCAGCGCTGATTGGCCAATGTATTCTATTAGCCTGATGAAGTAGAGCTGAATGTGTGTGCTAAGCACACACATTCAGCTCTACTTCATCGGGCTAATAGAATGCATTGGCCAGCGCTGATTGGCCAGAGTACGGAACTCGACCAATCAGCGCTGGCTCTGCTGGAGGAGGCGGAGTCTAAGATCGCTCCACACCAGTCTCCATTCAGGTCCGACCTTAGACTCCGCCTCCTCCGGCAGAGCCAGCGCTGATTGGCCGAAGGCTGGCCAATGCATTCCTATGCGAATGCAGAGACTTAGCAGTGCTGAGTCAGTTTTGCTCAACTACACATCTGATGCACACTCGGCACTGCTACATCAGATGTAGCAATCTGATGTAGCAGAGCCGAGGGTGCACTAGAACCCCTGTGCAAACTCAGTTCACGCTAATAGAATGCATTGGCCAGCGCTGATTGGCCAATGCATTCTATTAGCCCGATGAAGTAGAGCTGAATGTGTGTGCTAAGCACACACATTCAGCACTGCTTCATCAAGCCAATACAATGCATTAGCCAGTGCTGATTGGCCAGAGTACGGAATTCGGCCAATCAGCGCTGGCTCTGCTGGAGGAGGCGGAGTCTAAGGTCGCTCCACACCAGTCTCCATTCAGGTCCGACCTTAGACTCCGCCTCCTCCGGCAGAGCCAGCGCTGATTGGCCGAAGGCTGGCCAATGCATTCCTATGCGAATGCATACTTAGCAGTGCTGAGTCAGTTTTGCTCAACTACACATCTGATGCACACTCGGCACTGCTACATCAGATGTAGCAATCTGATGTAGCAGAGCCGAGGGTGCACTAGAACCCCTGTGCAAACTCAGTTCACGCTAATAGAATGCATTGGCCAGCGCTGATTGGCCAATGCATTCTATTAGCCCGATGAAGTAGAGCTGAATGTGTGTGCTAAGCACACACATTCAGCACTGCTTCATCAAGCCAATACAATGCATTAGCCAGTGCTGATTGGCCAGAGTACGGAATTCGGCCAATCAGCGCTGGCTCTGCTGGAGGAGGCGGAGTCTAAGGTCGGACCTGAATGGAGACTGGTGTGGAGCGATCTTAGACTCCGCCTCCTCCAGCAGAGCCAGCGCTGATTGGTCGAGTTCCGTACTCTGGCCAATCAGCGCTGGCCAATGCATTCTATTAGCCCGATGAAGTAGAGCTGAATGTGTGTGCTTAGCACACACATTCAGCTCTACTTCATCAGGCTAATAGAATACATTGGCCAATCAGCGCTGGCCAATGCATTCTATTAGCTTGATGAAGCAGAGTGTGCACAAGGGTTCAAGCGCACCCTCGGCTCTGATGTAGCAGAGCTGAGGGTGCACAAGGGTTCAAGTGCACCCTCGGCTCTCCTACATCAGAGCCGAGGGTGCGCTTGAACCCTTGTGCACACTCTGCTTCATCAAGCTAATAGAATGCATTGGCCAGCACTGATTGGCCAGAGTACGGAATTCGGCCAATCAGCGCTGGCCAATGCATTCTATTAGCCCGATGAAGTAGAGCTGAATGTGTGTGCTAAGCACACACATTCAGCACTGCTTCATCACGCCAATACAATGCATTAGCCAGTGCTGATTGGCCAGAGTACGGAATTCGGCCAATCAGCGCTGGCTCTGCTGGAGGAGGCGGAGTCTAAGATCGCTCCACACCAGTCTCCATTCAGGTCCGACCTTAGACTCCGCCTCCTCCAGCAGAGCCAGCGCTGATTGGTCGAGTTCCGTACTCTGGCCAATCAGCGCTGGCCAATGCATTCTATTAGCCCGATGAAGTAGAGCTGAATGTGTGTGCTTAGCACACACATTCAGCTCTACTTCATCGGGCTAATAGAATGCATTGGCCAGCGCTGATTGGCCGAATTCCGTACTCTGGCCAATCAGCACTGGCTAATGCATTGTATTGGCTTGATGAAGCAGTGCTGAATGTGTGTGCTTAGCACACACATTCAGCTCTACTTCATCGGGCTAATAGAATGCATTGGCCAATCAGCGCTGGCCAATGCATTCTATTAGCGTGAACTGAGTTTGCACAGGGGTTCTAGTGCACCCTCGGCTCTGCTACATCAGATTGCTACATCTGATGTAGCAGTGCCGAGTGTGCATCAGATGTGTAGTTGAGCAAAACTGACTCAGCACTGCTAAGTCTGCATTCGCATAGGAATGCATTGGCCAGCCTTCGGCCAATCAGCGCTGGCTCTGCCGGAGGAGGCGGAGTCTAAGGTCGGACCTGAATGGAGACTGGTGTGGAGCGACCTTAGACTCCGCCTCCTCCAGCAGAGCCAGCGCTGATTGGCCGAATTCCGTACTCTGGCCAATCAGCACTGGCTAATGCATTGTATTGGCTTGATGAAGCAGTGCTGAATGTGTGTGCTTAGCACACACATTCAGCTCTACTTCATCGGGCTAATAGAATGCATTGGCCAGCGCTGATTGGCCGAATTCCGTACTCTGGCCAATCAGCACTGGCTAATGCATTGTATTGGCTTGATGAAGCAGTGCTGAATGTGTGTGCTTAGCACACACATTCAGCTCTACTTCATCGGGCTAATAGAATGCATTGGCCAATCAGCGCTGGCCAATGCATTCTATTAGCGTGAACTGAGTTTGCACAGGGGTTCTAGTGCACCCTCGGCTCTGCTACATCAGATTGCTACATCTGATGTAGCAGTGCCGAGTGTGCATCAGATGTGTAGTTGAGCAAAACTGACTCAGCACTGCTAAGTCTGCATTCGCATAGGAATGCATTGGCCAGCCTTCGGCCAATCAGCGCTGGCTCTGCCGGAGGAGGCGGAGTCTAAGGTCGGACCTGAATGGAGACTGGTGTGGAGCGACCTTAGACTCCGCCTCCTCCAGCAGAGCCAGCGCTGATTGGCCGAATTCCGTACTCTGGCCAATCAGCACTGGCTAATGCATTGTATTGGCTTGATGAAGCAGTGCTGAATGTGTGTGCTTAGCACACACATTCAGCTCTACTTCATCGGGCTAATAGAATGCATTGGCCAGCGCTGATTGGCCGAATTCCGTACTCTGGCCAATCAGCACTGGCTAATGCATTGTATTGGCTTGATGAAGCAGTGCTGAATGTGTGTGCTTAGCACACACATTCAGCTCTACTTCATCGGGCTAATAGAATGCATTGGCCAATCAGCGCTGGCCAATGCATTCTATTAGCGTGAACTGAGTTTGCACAGGGGTTCTAGTGCACCCTCGGCTCTGCTACATCAGATTGCTACATCTGATGTAGCAGTGCCGAGTGTGCATCAGATGTGTAGTTGAGCAAAACTGACTCAGCACTGCTAAGTCTGCATTCGCATAGGAATGCATTGGCCAGCCTTCGGCCAATCAGCGCTGGCTCTGCCGGAGGAGGCGGAGTCTAAGGTCGGACCTGAATGGAGACTGGTGTGGAGCGACCTTAGACTCCGCCTCCTCCAGCAGAGCCAGCGCTGATTGGCCGAATTCCGTACTCTGGCCAATCAGCACTGGCTAATGCATTGTATTGGCTTGATGAAGCAGTGCTGAATGTGTGTGCTTAGCACACACATTCAGCTCTACTTCATCGGGCTAATAGAATGCATTGGCCAGCGCTGATTGGCCGAATTCCGTACTCTGGCCAATCAGCACTGGCTAATGCATTGTATTGGCTTGATGAAGCAGTGCTGAATGTGTGTGCTTAGCACACACATTCAGCTCTACTTCATCGGGCTAATAGAATGCATTGGCCAATCAGCGCTGGCCAATGCATTCTATTAGCGTGAACTGAGTTTGCACAGGGGTTCTAGTGCACCCTCGGCTCTGCTACATCAGATTGCTACATCTGATGTAGCAGTGCCGAGTGTGCATCAGATGTGTAGTTGAGCAAAACTGACTCAGCACTGCTAAGTCTGCATTCGCATAGGAATGCATTGGCCAGCCTTCGGCCAATCAGCGCTGGCTCTGCCGGAGGAGGCGGAGTCTAAGGTCGGACCTGAATGGAGACTGGTGTGGAGCTATCTTAGACTCCGCCTCCTCCAGCAGAGCCAGCGCTGATTGGTCGAGTTCCGTACTCTGGCCAATCAGCACTGGCCAATGCATTTCTATGGGGAAAAGTTAGCTTGCGAAAATCGCAAACTGACAGGGATTTCCATGAAATAAAGTGACTTTTATGCCCCCAGACATGCTTCCCCTGCTGTCCCAGTGTCATTCCAGGGTGTTGGTATCATTTCCTGGGGTGTCATAGTGGACTTGGTGACCCTCCAGACACGAATTTGGGTTTCCCCCTTAACGAGTTTATGTTCCCCATAGACTATAATGGGGTTCGAAACCCATTCGAACACTCGAACAGTGAGCGGCTGTTCGAATCGAATTTCGAACCTCGAACATTTTAGTGTTCGCTCATCTCTAATTGTGAGCCCCACATAGAGCTCACAATGCACATTTTTCCCTATCAGTATGTCTTTGGAATATGGGATGGAAATCCATGCAAACACAGGGAGAACATACAAACTCCTTGCAGATGGTTTTTTGCCCTTGGCGGGATTCGAACACCAGGACTCCAGCGCTGCAAGGCTGCAGTGCTAGCCACTGAGCCACCATGTGGCCCCAAACACAGCTTTTTATGTTGCAGTTTTGGGTTGTTTTTTTTTTGTTTTTTTTAAAGGGGTACTCCCACGTCGCATACTTACCCGTCTTCGTTCCTCTAAAATCTTCTGTCTTCCGGCTTTGTCTCGTCATTGGTGGGCGGGGCACATATGCAAAGCCAAGCGGCGAGATGCTGCCGGCCCTGCGTGCGCGCTCATACACCAGTCTACCCTTCACAATGCAAATACATACCCGACACACTGCGGGTCTGTATTAGCATTGTGAAGGTTAGACTGGTGTATGAGCGCACGCAGGGCCAGTGGCATCTCGCCGCTTGGCTTTGCATATGTGACCCCGGAGCGGACCAGCATCGCTTCTGCCGCTGCTGGCTTCATGCAGGGCAGAAGCATAGCAATGTGCCTGTGCCGGCGTCTAACAGTCCCCAGCATCCGCCTATTATAGCGGATGCCGGGGAGTTAGACACCGGCACAGGTGAAGCCAGCAACATCGCTATGCTTCTGCCCTGCATGAAGACAGCAGCGGCAGAAGCGATGCTGTTATTCCGCTCCTCCGCCTCCCCACCCCGGAATAGCAGCATCGCTTCTGCCGCTGCTGGCTTCATGCAGGGCAGGAGCATAGCGATGTTGCTGGCTTCACCTGTCCCCCAAAGGGTAAACTACCCCCCCCCCTCCAGCCTCGCTCCCGTGTACTTAGCCCCTCCTCCCCCCTGAGAGCAGGCAGACACATCACTTGACTCAGGTCAGGGCTGTGGCCACAAAAAAATGAATAAAGTGAGATAGTGGCCAAACAAAGCAGTTTTGCTGAAGCAGTGTATTTAGGAAAAGTCTTACATTCACATTTACAAGCATTATAGATAGGATCCTTGTGACGGGACAGCCCCTTTAAACCGAAACCAAGAGTGGATTGAGGAGAATGTAGAAGTATAAATACTTGCTATGTTTCCCATTTGTAGCCATTCATGGATTTGGTTAAAAAAAAAAAACGCAGCAAAATCTGTAACAATAAAGCAACTATACCGCATTGTGTTGCCTTATGTTATGTTCACCTTTCAGAAAGGAAACCTAATCTGCTTAAACAGTGGTTACCCATGGAAACCCATGGACCCCATAGCTTATAATGTGCTTCCACCTGATTTCTGCCCAAAAAATGTGAAGAGTCCTGCTTGTAGGACATTGCTCTCCACATTTTTCCAGTGGATTTGGGGATGGAATCTCCGAACAGAGTTTGAACACTTAGCCTTCTTTTAATATGCCCATCTCTAAGTCGATGGTGCCTTAGACCACTGTCTACTTTGCCTGCATCAACATCACAGCTGTGAACGTTGAACTTCAACTTCCCTATTTTCCCAAAGATCAACTCCAACTCTAAGGCCGAAGCCCCACATTGTGGAAACACAGCTTTTTAATGCAGATTTTGTTGCGGTTTTTTGAGCCAAAGCCAGGAGTGGATTGAGCAGAAGAGATAAGTATAAGAACTAACTGTATATTTCCCATTCCTTTTGTAGCCATTGTTGACTTTGGCTCAAAAAAACACAGCAAACTCTGCAACAAAAAAAAGCTGCATTTCTGCAAATTGTGGCTTCAGCCTTACTCTTTCATACATGGCAGACAGCCATGCACAGACAGATGCAGTAAAGATCTTCTAATTCATTAAATATCTAGTGATTGAATTATTATAAAAGTAAATATATAACAAACTTTGTATCTAATTTTTTTTTTTTTTGAGAGGTGAGATGATCAGAAAACATGAATTATGGAATCTGAAGTTTTAGATTTCTGGCATATATCATGTAGAATAAAAAACAAACTAATTTTATTTTAGGGGTTGTTACGGATGTGGCGATACCACTCATTTTATTTATTTCATTTAAAGGGGAAAAAGGGTGTTTTTTTTCCCTTTAAAACACCTTAGGTGCTGCAGTTAGCATTGACCGCAGCATATAAGGTGTTACATGGCAAGTATGTTTTCTGATTGATGGGGTAAGGTGATATCATGAACAAATGTCCATGGTACCCCCTCCCATGGGATAAAATGAAGTGACAGGGACAAGGACAGAAGAATAATAAAGTCATTTTCTTCTGTCTGCACATTGTCAGCTGAATGTGTTCTGTAAACAGGTTAAAATGAAAGTTGAACGTATATGCAGCTCCACTTTAACCAGTGATATCTCAAAATCTAGGTTGGCTACAGACATGATGTTGATTTTATTTACATTGTTTAACATGAGGGCTCCCTCTGATTTTCAGTGAACCTATCCTATTAATTACTTTTACTTGTATTACCCCCCCCCCCCTCTTCCCAGCTTTGAATGTACCCTGCGTAGGGTTGTGCAAACTACATTACAGTTTAAGGGTAAGTTTAAAGCTGGGGGGGGGGGCGGAACTAGTACAATTAAAAATAATTAATCATTTTATTTTCAAGCTGGAGTCGGGTAACTTTTACCTATTTACCAAAAGTGGCCCTGGCTCCTCTTTCATTATTCCATCCACGAAAAAACGACTGTGAAAATCAGATACTCTATATATACATCTATTGTTTTTACTCCTGTTTGGCAATCATATTGCATCCGGCTTGGCAGGTCCCTCCTAGACCTCAGTATTTGACTTTGTCTTTGATTTATATAGTTTTATTTCCATTTTAACCCCTTAACAAAAATCTAAAACTTTGCAAAAAAATGTTTTTCTAAAACTCGCCATATTTTCACACCCGCTCCTGAGTGGCTGCCATATTTAAATATCTGATATCTGCCATACTATTATGGTGGATGTCAAGAAGAGGTTTGAAAAAAAGAGGCCAAACACCATATCCACTTGAGTCTATTGAGTAGGATGTGACATGTGAATAAGGCTTACAGAATGCTCATTGATATGACTCGGGTTGTACTAGATTTATGTAATACACCGTATAGCTAGTGCTGGATCTGTCCAGCCTACAAATAATAGGAGACATGCCTGAATTTACAATAAGTCCTGCTTACATCCAGTAACATCTCCACAATAAAAATAATATTTATTGTCAAGTATGTCATTGCTTTTTATTGCAGTGCTACTTGGAGGATATATGTCTGATTTAAAATTTATAGCTTCACTTTTTATTTTTTAAGTAATGAAATTGGTTCGGAGATTTAAGAGATTGAAAAGCAATTGTCAGGAATCTCAAGATTTACAGCTACACATTGCTGTGGCCGGTAATAAAACAATAATAATAGTAATAGGAATAATTATGACATCGCTTTTAGGGAAGAGTAACTCCATAATTTGGCACTACATGGAGCAGGATATGGAATCTCTATGGCTCCATAGTACAAACATATAGCTCATGTATAATGCTCCTATAGCTCATGCTCATATAACTCATAAAGCTCATAGCCATGTAGCAATTATAGCCATAGACACACGACACTTCATGTGCTGCCATATAAATACATATCAGCATAACAAGGTGCGGCGGGGCGACGGGAAGGTATACCATCATCACCGGGGCACCACAATGGGGTAGTAACCGTAGAGCTCTATACAGAACCTATGAATGAGAACATGAAATGAAAACATGAAACAGATATGATGATAGGTATTAATTGATCCTGCATCTGTACTTGTAGATAAAGCTGGATAAACATGTATAGTGTTTGAGGGACACGGAACAACATGGAATAATATAGGCACCTATATTTATAAGTCAACTCTAGGTGTTAGAACAGCCAATAGGAAGGTCGGGCGTGATGTTAAAGGGAGCGCGCTCTATTGGGCTGTATGACTGAGGCACTGTCTTCCTAATTACATCATGGGAGACAGATTTGCATATTCTTCCCATATAACCCTATCTAGGAATACCCGAATATCAAGGCCACACACCCCCTATTGGCTGTTCTAACACCTAGTGATCAATTTCAATATTAAAGGTCGAGAGTTGACCTATAAATATAGGTGCCTATATTATTCCATGTTGTTCCGTGTCCCTCAAACACTATGCATGTTTATCCAGCTTTTGCACTCCGTGCCTGTCCTTAACCATCCGTTTGTAAAGAAGTCCGACTTTTCAAGCGGACAGCAAAACCCGACATGTAGGTTTTTTCTGTCCGCTTGAAAAGTCGGACATCTTTACAAACGGACAGTTAAGGACAGCCACGGAGTGCAAAAGAACACACCCAATCTTACATGAATGAAAAGTGTCACGGACACAGCTAGTGTCCGCTCCTAATGTCCGTGCAAGATTTTGAACGGACACGAAGAGTGGACACTACCTGTCGGACAATGACGGTAGTTTGAACGCCCCCTTAGTATTATATCTACCTGTATATTTTGTGTATTGTATGTAACCCCCAAATGTAAAGCACCATGGAATTAATGGTGCTATATAAATAAAGAACAATAATAAAAAATAATAATAACAAGAGCTTTATGTAGAGGGAAGGGGGAGAAAGAGGCTGTACATTTATTTATTCATTCTGTGCACTGGTAGACTTATCTTGAAACGTTGCAGTGTTAAAAGAGCCCCTTCACTCAAAGTGTAGCATAGCTTAGAAGCTGCAGTTATTTGTGTCTCTTTTCCAGCAACCTCCTCCTTCCACTCTCCTCTCCACATACTAATATGTAAATATCAGCTTGCGAAACTGAGAAAACATATTTCTTAAATAAGATATATTATAAAGTTTCTTATATTTACCTGTACTATTCATTTAGGAAAAGTTATTTCATAATTGGAGGTACGCTATAAGAAACATTCCCCATTATAGTAAAATAACATGAACGCTGTATTCTACAACCCTAGAAATTTGATGCATTTGACATTGGTATGGAAGTAGCAACATCCAATGACCTTTATGTCTGCAGAGTCACTCAATGAATCTGTATTATACCTATCTATCTTGTTTGTAAACATTACTAGGGCAGGATGCAGCAATACAATACGCAACAAATGACACCGCAGACAGGTTTGAGAAGGAAATATCATAATTGAGAGTTTGTCCAGAAGCCGTTTCCCATTGCAAATATCTCACACTGCTTTTATTCCTTTAGTAGGAATGGTCCCATAGCTATTTATTACATTCCTATATTCTTACCAGATGGTGTGAATATAATGAGGCAACCTGAGGCAGTAAGATTTACTGTTGGCAAAATAATGGTAATTCATTAAGAAAATGCTAATTACCAGAAAGCAAAACATGTTAGTGGTGTGATGGCGTGATCATAGATTTGATAACGTTTTACAATTCTAATACCTGCATTTATATATTAGGAAGTGGTGTTTGTAGCAATTTAATATTATATATCTATTACATCTATACCTATCCATAATATATACCTAATATACAAAAATGTTGCTGGTTGTTTGATATATGTGTCACATGTAAGTCTAACATTTATTTCTTATCTCCACTTTCTGCACCAACCACTTACTAGAGTTAGATTGTGACCATTATTGTATCTTTGTATATGGTATTAATCTTTATATAAAGACAGTGAGACATGCAGTTGTTAAAGGGGCTCTATCATTGGATTTTTGCTATTTTAGATAAACATATGCCTGAATAGCCTTTAAAAAGGCTATTTAGGTCCTGCTAATAGTTTGTTAAAAGCCCCCCCCCCCCCCCCCGTTTCAATGAATTACCTTTTAAACGTATATGTATATATAATTTAGGGGGCTCAAAGCAAAATTATATATGGGACACCTAATCACTTTCTTAGGCCGCTCCCCTTATTTACCATAACTGTCCACCCATTTTCTGGTAAAAAAACAAACAAACCTTTATTGGCCGACACACCATATAATGCCCCCTTACAGTATATTACCCACTTTTAGGGCCCCTGCACAATATATTGCTCCCTTTTATGGCTCCTACATGGCTCCTACATATTGCCCTCTTTTATTACCTCCCTTTTATGGATGCCACATGGAACACTGTCCCCTTTACTAGCTCCCACATGATACATTTTGTAGCTCCCACACAGTATAATGCAGCCTTTTATAACCCCCTACACTTTATACTACCCTCTTTTATGGAGCACACACACAGGGGCTGGCGAGCCGGGCAACCGCCTGGGACCTAACAAAACGCAGGTTGGGTCAGTCGGTTAGAAGCACGAGGCCCTTAAAGGGGTATTCCCATGTCCCTTGCTCACCAGTCTTCGCTGCTGTAAACTCTTCTTTGTTCCTGTTTTTTTTGCGTCAATTGGTGGGCGGGGTTTCATATGCAAAGCCAGCGGTGAGATTACGTCGCTTCTATGCCGCTGGCCTTGCGTGCTCGCTCCCGATGCAGCTAGGCATCAGACATGCAGCTATATAAGTAGATGGTGAGACCAGTCCCCCAGCCTTCACATACCTCACTCATTTCCCCCTCCTCTATCTGAGAGCAGGAAGCTAGGTCACGTGTGGTACAGACAAAGGAACTAGTTAAAAAAGAGCCTCAAAAACGCATTTTTAGGGCTAATTTTTTTAAAAATTCCATACTATTCAGACCCCGGTAAGTAGGGCCCCACCAAAGTCAATTGCCCAGGGCCCCGCAAAGCCTGGATCCGCCACTGTACACACATTATAGCAACACCTTTTATGGCTCCCACAGGAGTACATTGCCTTGTTATGGCCCACACACTGTACACTGCTGCCTTTTATGGCCCCACACACAGTACATTGTCCCTTTTGTGGCCCACGCACTTTAGACTGCTGCCTTGTTATGGCCCGCACACTCTAGACTGCTGCCTTTTATGGCCCATACACAGTATAATGCAGCCATTTATGGCCACCAACATAGAACATTGATTCCTTTAATAACCCACACATAATATAATGCTGTCTATGGCTCCCCACATGCTATATTGCCACATTACCCCATTCTCTGTTGGAGTGTTCCAACCGTTTATGGCGATATTCCTTCACCTATCCGCTCCTGTTCTGGGCTACCTCAGTTTCAGCCTCCAGGTGGCGCTGTGCACTAAGCGTGGATGCTGATCAACATCAGAACGTGATGTATGGATGTCAAGCAGTAGTTAGTCAGCTCCGGACTATTACTGCCCATGGCCATTACTATACTGTAAAGTTTATTGCTAAATGCTGTTAACATAGGAGAAGAGAAGTTCAGACAAGATGGCAGACTCATAACCAGTTACAGAAAATGGAATAAAAAACCTACAACCATAAAATAAAAGCAGATTTTAATAAATAAATAAAACATGGTGATACACTGTCTACTAATAAGTATTTGGACACCTGTGGTAGAATAGAAATATAACATTTATTCATATTCAGTAGTTGGTAGAACTCAGCAGATGCTTCCTTACAGATGGTATTGAGCGACATAATACTCCTGGATGCCTGATGACACTCCTGGTGTATGTGAACCATCGGTTGGGTGCGCTTTCTCTGGCCAGCACTCATCGGTCCCTATCTCCTAATTTCAGGTCTGCCGACTCGGGGCACATTCACCATTCACTTCATAATCATATAGGGTACTGCTGATTCAGTTCACTTGCTATGTCCCTTAATGATCGACCATTTCTATGCTACCCCACAATTACCCCTTTCTCGAAATTGGACAACTCTGCACTTCGTGGCATCTTGCATGTGACTAATGCCAATACACTAATGCCAATGCTGTTTCCTATTTATCAGCGGAAGGTGTGACATACATCACAACCACAGATATCTTCATTTGCATGGGTGTCCAAATACTTATTAGTAGACAGTGTATGGTATATGCCTTTTAAGATGTGAAATGATCACAACCGTGGGTTCCAGGCTATGCCTAAAATAACCTAAATAGAGATGAGCAAATACTATTCGAAGCAGCAGTTTCAAATAGCACGCTCCATAAGAATGAATGGGAGGGGCCAGTGCACAGGGGGTTAAGTGGCCGGACACCTGCGCCGGCTGCGTGCCGGCTGTGTCCATTCATTCCTATGGGAGCGTGCTGTTGGGTATTGCTGTCGTTTTGAATAGGACTCGCTCATCTCTAAACCTAAACATGGCTGAGTCTTAGCTGACTATGGACAAACAGAGGATACTTTGAGCAGCCAATGGTGATATTAATAGATGTCATAAATGAGTCTTCTGTATTTAGCACATTCACTCAATGAATAATTAACATAAGGCAATGTTAGCCATCACTAGGCATTTCGCTTCTTATATGTCTGATGTTAGCAAAAAATCTTCATTCCAAATGATGCTTGAAAGAATACAATAATAAAGCCGCTACTTAGTGGAGCGCTCAATGTATTCTTTCTATAATTACAGTAATCATTACTTCCTGTTTAGCGGATATTATAGCGCTCTATAAAACGTTTTAGGACAGAAAATCCTCTTTCACAGTCACATGGTATTCTGCTTGTGAAATTCCCAGTGATCAGCTGTAAACCATGAAGGAACATGACAGCAAGTGCTGGATTTCACTGCAGCTCCATTACAGGGCAAATAAAGGATTATACAATTGCTATTGAGATCAATGGGCTTTTCATGTGATGCACAGATTTTCTTGGTCCTAGAGCAAGAGTTGCTCTCGACCTGGCTAAGGTAGGGTCCTAAATGAAAACCCTTTGTATTAAAAGGGTTTGCCAGTCACAGGAATACACTTTCTAATGGCGAGTCACCCCTGCATCATTATGAGGACCAGGAAGGAATTGGTGCAGGAGTGGTATGGGATTGGTAACACGAATATTAGTTCTCTTGTTATTTTATAGCCAAAAGGTGGACATCCCCTTTTACTATGAATTACTGTATATGAGTTTTAAGCAAGCAAGCTTTTTCAAGATTTGACAAATATTGTTTGTGACCTATGGAGAATGCATAGCACAAACTTCTGTAACTTCCTACTGGAAAAAGATTTGATAGCAGTGAAATTTAAAAAAAAGAAAAAAAAAATAAGAAAAGTTAGAGCATGTAGACAGTCCTACATCTAAGCTAATGCTTGGTTCACATCTGCAATGGTATTCTGTCCAGGGAAGTCCGCATGGGACCCCCCCCCCCCAAACGGAATACCAAACACAAACTGCAAGCGGTGTGCAGTGAAAGCACACAGACCCCATAGACTATAATGGGGTCTGTGTGCTCTTGCTTCGCGCTGCCCGCACGAATCATGCAGACAGGAAAGTAGATTGTCAACTACTTTCCTGTCTGCATGATCCCTGTGGAGATGTGACGGCAAGCACACGGACCCCATTATAGTGTATGGGATCCATGTGCACATTTGCACATCCATCTGCACATTTTAGTATAATTTAATTATTTAATTTCCCTTTCTTTCTCTTTGTGGTTGAAGACTACATATATATTTACCACATGTCTATGTGCAGAAGATTCCTATTATTCCCATCCCATTAGTGCCCCTACACAGAAATTGAGCCCCATTTTGTGCCACAGACTCCCCCAGAGAATCCCTCCTTGACTATATGACCAGTTGACCACTTGCTGAAAAACTGGTGTGTTTGCCATTATAAGGTTCATTTTCTCTTTTCTGACAGTGGAAGGCGGTGTATCATAAATTTTCTTCATGTGTATCACTTCATGGAACCAGTGGACAGGGTTCATAACTTTAGGATGAACAGACTGCCAATCATCAAATTAAACCAAAAAGAAGTTGAATCAGCATAATATTAACTGATGCCACCATGGCAGTTCCTATAGTTATTCCAGTATTTTAGGGCACCAAAAAAGGTGTATTAAACTTTCTATATAAGGCAAACTGGGGTAGAGAGGTCAGGGATCAGTGACCTTGTGTGTCTCTTTTAAAGCTGCAGGGGGCCCACTGTACAGGAGTCGAGCCCAGTAATTGTTTATATAACTTAAAATATTGGGCAATGAAAGTGTAATGGAGGAAATATACCCCAAATGGAACTAACCGGTCAAGGTAACACAGGCTGAGAAAAGCAATTCAATAAGCAGTAATGTAAACTGCTATTAAATGAATAACTCTTATAAGTAATGTGTATTGTAGATTCAGTAACAGCAGTTGCAGCGAATAATCAGTTTGGTTTTGCTAGCAATAAGCGTGCCAGGAATAGCGTGCCAATCATGCAGAGATTTCTGGAAATCAGCTAGGTTATCTCGAAAAGATAAATCTTGTGCAACTCCATCCTGACCTGATTACGAGTAAGGAATAATTCATAAGTCAGCTGAGCCTTCAAAGTCCCACACTTCACATCTCTACTGCCCAAAAATATTCTGCTCACATCTATGCATAAAGAACACTCCCGTCCTATTCAGATAAAAAATAACCCCATACAATGTAACCTGTCAAGAGCAACAACAGTGATAAGTAGATAGAAGAAGATTAAGTAACACAACCATTGAGGGATAATGTGAATGATACTTTATAATGAAACATAAAAATGTATCTATATGATTCAGTCCGGTATACAGATGACACTTTCCAATACTGCAAGCTATTTGCTGTAACTGTTTTGCTAGAGAACATGGCATTATGTCAATGCAGTGACACTTGGTTGCAGAATCTGATAAAGTAACATTTACATGTCATCTGTCATGCAGAATTTGAAGTGCCAAGTGTCCATTCCAAGACAACATTCCAAGACAGACCAGTCCAATCCATAAGAGATTCCTTCTGCCATGTAAACACCTTTAATACATTTCTGAGACGGATTTTAGTTGTAAGATGATGAACACCCCATATAACTTTTTGTTTTCAGACTTAAATGTCAACATGAAATGTAGTTTTTCTATGGGTGTCATTATGGGGTTACTCGTAAGTGTCTTGCACTGTTACTTGTACAACTATAGGATACTAAACTGTCTGATGGCTCATTCTGTAGCATCTAAATAGCTGTTCTCCTGAGGGCTCATAAAATTTAAGCTGAATTTGTACCAGTTTAATAAGAACTTTAAGAATTTAACTTAATGAGTTTTTATGGGACCTCAGGAGAATGGAGATAAGGGCTACAGAACAAGCCATCAGGAACCTTGATGTTACTGTAAAGGGAACTGAGAAGTCCTCACTGCAAGTGAAAACATACAGGCTGCAGAATACAAATGCAACAACAATGAAGACCTATTGGAGAGAATACTTTTAGACCAAAGAGAGTACAATGCAATAAGAAAGAATACTCCAAAGTTATCCCTAGCATTTAAATGGGCCTTCAGAGACACCGTATGAGCTAAAAGTCAGGGAATGCTATAAAAAAGGTAAAAGTTACTCCCCTGTGACTCTGGTGCTTTCCATTGGTCTCCCTTTCCATTGCTGCCACAATGACGTCACAGACTACTTCATGTCACCACTGCAGCAAATCACTGGCCTGAGCCATTGAGTCGTGGAGGATGTCATCACTGCAAGAAACAGAGACTGGCAGGGAGCACTGGAGTTTTGGTTTACAAAGAACAAATGAATAAGACTTACTATATTTTTTTATTCGGTAACATTCTCTGGTTTTAGCTCACGTCTGGGATCCATTTAAAGGTAGGCATACAAAATGAATATAGGAAGACGTCAATAATATAATACAATTAACACTGGATATACGGAAATTTTAATGATACATACATGCAGATATCACCTTTGTGCTGTAATTTCATATCATGCGACATAAAAACCTCATGCCTACAGAATACTGAATCTAATGCAGACAAAATGATTGCAACTTCCAAACCCCCTGGGGGTCTCCAGGTACATGAAGTCATGCGGAACATGTAACAATGCAGTATTCCTCTTGCAATCTTGCTGCCCCTGACGTCTTCTGATACTGATAATCATTAATCTCACTGTCATTCTGCTCATCTGTACTGCAATGAAGTCTTCACCCACAGACAAGGGATTAATTTATAGCCTAGCGGTTATTCCTAGCCTCTTCCCTACAAACTCATTAATCTGTAATATGTATCATAGCCTACAAGTAGAAGTAGGTCAGCCAGAGCTGTAGGAGGCTTCCTCTTTGTATAAATATTGTATCTGCATTGCTGGAGGCTTTTAGAAAGTCCATCTTCACGGGGTGCGTCTGTAGTCTAAGCAAAAATTGGTGTATTCCCATTTAATGACTGTGACTGCTAATAACTGCCAGTTTGGCCCAATTATTACAGATTATTTTTATCATAAGAGACTGCAGCAAAGCGTTATGATAAAGACTTCAATGTAAAATATTTTCAGTTACATCTCTAGGTCAGTGTATTCATGGGCACATTGAAAATATATCAGATAGTATGATATATAGTCAATGAGAAATACCATCATATACTGTAAACTAGCGATATACATAATGCAAGTGAACAGAGTGTATTACCAGTGCTGTGTGAATGATCTCACAGTTGTGTCGGTAACATTTCAGTTACCATGTCATATAAATAAATGGGTTAACCATATACACAGATCATCAATAATATTAAAGTGTACCTCCAGTTATAAGCAACTTTTTATAAATCGAATAGAATAAGTGAATATAAGAAACTTTTTAATACATCTTATTAAGGAGATCTGTTTCCTTCACCACTTATTAGACTTAGCATCTCCTCCTTATCTTCAATCTGACTGTTGTTTACATAATATCTGTCTCCCTATCTAACCTCACACAGAACTCTATTATGGAGGGAGGAGGGGGAGGCTGCTGCCCGCTGGTTAATTGATTTTTTTGTCTCATTATGTGAAAAAAGTCAATTCTCGAAGATACAGCAGTATAAATAAGAGTTCTCACTCACTCACTCACTCACTCACTCACTCACTCACTCACTCACTCACTCACTCACTCACAGGGTAGCAGAGTGTAGCAGCAGCAATATTTGTGTGTCTTTTCTAGCAGCTTCCTCCCTCCTCTCTTCATAGAATTTTATGTAGAAAGTAACACCACCTAAAATGTGGAGAAGAAAACCTATTTCTTTAATAAGATATATTTCAAAGTTTAATATTAATTAATTCATAAGTTTAATATTAGGATACGGTCTATTCTTTTCCAAAATGTTGCATGATAATTTTGTCTGCTCATTTTTTTGTTTTGCCTTGGCACACTGTCCTTTTTGCCCAGGTTTTTTTTTTTTCTTTATTAGTAGGAGACTGCATAAGGATAAGGTCCCACATAGTGGGACACAGCAAAAAAGCGCTGCTGGAAAAAATACACTGTAAACGCTTTGCGTTTTTTCCCCACAGCGCTTTTCATAGAAAGTCTGCAGAGCTTTCCACTGTGAACGATCTGCTTCAATTATACCTTTAGTGAGACTGCTAGGGTTTTCGTAGGTATAATTGACATGCTGCAACTTTAGCATTTCTGCTGGGTGTGTTTTTCTGCAATATGTGGATAAGATACACTAGAATCCCATGCAATATGCAGGCATTGTAAAATGCCACGGTTTCTGCCACGTGGGGCCCTGGCCTAAGTGATCCACCTACTGGCTCTGTCCCCTGGGGCCACATGGTCAGATGAACTTTTTGAGATCTGTTCACAAGGTGCTGTGCTGCGTGGTGTCTGCTGCTCCTGTGGTGCTGTGCCTGAGGGCGGTGTGGCCCAGGGTCTGGGGGCTTAGTCTGTTAGCAGGGGTATTGCTGAGCTGCTGGGTCACTCCACTGGGCACTGCATTTTGGTGGTGGAGATCACTGTGCAGCCTTACACCCAGTAGAGTAGGGGTGAAGTGACTAGCAGGCTTATACACCTTGAACATTATGTATACTAAGAACCTGTTGTTCATATTTGTAGATATTGCTGAGATGCATTCGATCAATGTATAATATTGAGATGTGCGATCCATGTCTAGTTTTCTTCTCCAAAATATTGTTGCTTATATACTTTATATACTATGAACATCTATTACTAGTTCACCGGTTGTCCTTCTTGGGATCAATTTTGGTGGGAAGATCCCACATGATCTGCTGTTTTGACTCTGCCACAGTTGTACAGGCTATGTTTTACTATGCATCTAATTATACAATATTATGTAGAATATAACAAAATATATAGAAAAAGGGGGAAAAAAAGGTGGCACTACTTAGACCTATTGAAAGTATCTGCTATCAAGAGACATCAAAAAAGCAGAAAGCAGGAGCATAGCATTTATTAAAAAATGCCCTTATAGCGGTACTTACGCTATACCCCAGTATACACCTATGAAAAACCAAAAGCAAGAAATAAATGGGGGGCACTCATCAGGGTGTCTTATCATTAAACCAGTCTTGCACATACAAGACTTGAAGATTAGAGCAAAACGGGCGTTGCGTGACCTATACGGGGCCATCACTCTCTCCCTTGCTTTTGTCCAATTGTTCTTACCTTGACATGGAATAAAGGACTGGTTTATGATAAGATGCCCTGGTCAGTGCCCCCCGTGTATTTCTTGCTTTTAGCTTTTCATATAATTAAAAACAATTGTTTTATTTTGAAGTCAAGAGTTGGAGTAGGTAGCTTTTTTCCAATTCTGATTCCAACTGAAATGGATCCCATATCCGACTCTGTGTATAGTGTACAGCACAGGCAGAATGTGATAGGCTTATTTTGAAGTCTCAATGGACCATAGGGATTTATATTTGCAATATTGCAATATTTCAAGATTTCTGCAGATCAGCATATTGATAGATGATCCTTAGCATAGGGGGTCCAACTCTCAGGACCATCTCTGATCAGCTGTACTTGCGTGATAGACATATCATAGCTATGATACAGGTAACTGCAGGTTCATTCCATCAAATGCATTGACCAAAGGTGCAATAGCATGCACCACCACAATGAAGTGGATGTGAAGAGTGAAGAGTCTGCAGCAATCCCATAAGAACAAGAACCCCATGAATCAGATTGATGGCCTAGCTGATAAACCTTTGAAATAGGAAAATCCAGACTTATCTCTTAGCATACAGGTTTTTTTTTACCTGAATTATGATATATATATATATATATATATATATATATATATATATATATAAATAAATAAAATCTCCCTGGGAGATATTAAGAATCAATGAACTCTTTCTGAATTACTGCCAAAACTGCCTTTATGAAGCTTAAAATGGATTGCATTACTTGGAAAATCAATTGGCTGGGAATGGCTGGAAATCAAGTTCATGGTTATGTTACACATTGTACGAGCCTTTCTATAATTGCCTGTGAGAAGGAATATGCAGTGGTAGCAAACTGTAAATTATAATTATCATAAAAAAAATCATCTTGCATTTTGACTGGGCACAAGCTGATATTACCAGCTCAATTACCATATCCCAATGGTACTGATGACAATGAATGGATGAGCACTCCCCATGAATGTCAGCCTCCAATGTGTGCAGAATACAATTACACAATCTGAAATTACACTATGTACACTGCATGTGTAGTTTTTTTTTCTACGTTCATTTGGGGGAATTTATCAAGATTGGAATTTCCTACTCCAGTCTTGATCCCCTGTGCACCAGAGTAGATATATGACAGAGGCAACATAGTGGTTCAGTGGTTAGCACTGCAGCCTTGCAGTGCTGGAGTCCTGGGTTTGAATCCTGCCAGGAACTACATCTGGAGTTGTGTGTTCTCTCCGTGTTTGCATGAATTTCCTCCCATTCTACAAAGGCATACTGATAGGAAAAAAAAATGTACATTGCGATCCCTATAGGGGACTCAGAATCTTCATTTAAAAAAAAAAAAAGATATGTGACTAATTTATTATGACACGTATGGTTCTCAATATATTATGAGCAACTTCGTGGCCTCCATGCCAGAAAATGAAATCTATACCAGCCAGGCAATTTCTGGTATAGACTATGAAGAATCTGCTAGGCCCCTACCACTTTCATACCCACTTTACAGGAAAGTATTAGGTGCAAACATGAAAAAGTCACAACTCTTGGATTTTTTTTTACATCGAAAACTGGATATAAATAGTTCCAAGAGTTATTTTAGGCTGAGGCCCCTTGTGGAAATGCATCTTATTGTAGCAGATTTTGCTGCAGTATTTTGAGCCAAAGCCAGGAATTACTTAAAAAAAGGGTTTTATATATATATATATATATATATATATATATATATATATATATATATATATATGTATGAAGCTCTTATACTTCTACATTCTGCTCAATCCACTCCTGGCTTTGGCACCAAAATCTGTAACAAAAGAAAACCAGTCTGCGTTTCCGCAATTTAAGGCCTCAGCTTCAAAGCATTTGTCCAGGATTAGAAAATTCCAGAAACCGCAACACATCTGTCCATGGGCTGTGTTCGGTATTGCAGCTAAACTTACAGCATGCTATAACTTAGGAACGGTCTGTTCCGAAACGCGTAAGCTGTTTTTGCATTTTCTGAAGACATGTGACATTGTGTCTTTTATCGCTTTTTATCTTGGATGGGAACAATAAAAGTTAAATTTTATTTTTGATAACTCTGGACTGCTGGATCTTCCTTTTTCACTTGCTTCTGTTTTGTTGCCCTTGGCCGGAGGGTGAAGATCCGTGCAGTCATTTCCTACATTGGAAGTTGACACGTGAGTTGGGCTGTATTCACAGTTATACATAAGGTCAAAGATAGTAGATATTTTTATGCAATTTTTGTAGTGGGTTTAGCAATGTGCATTCCAAATTTTTGCAAAGAGAGGGTCCCTACCACACACTATTTATTAAACTAGTGTGTTCATGTAGTATGTGACAGAATAGTCTTTGGTCCCTTGAGATTACCCTATAGCTAAACTGCAGGTTACACTGTTTCTGCATATCTATCAACGCCTGAATCTTATTCCTGTATGAGCTTCATGGCACTCCAACCTCCATCAGGCCCAGGAAGGCTGACCACAACTAAGACATGCCCTGGGGGAAATCCGACCACCATCAGGTACCTTGCAGTCCCCCTTAGCACTACACCAGCCCTTGAGATGAACTATAGGAGACGATCAAGTCTTTAATCACTGTGACCTTTACAAGTACTACTACACCCAGCCTCCTAGCCTCGCAACGGGTTGGTGCAGTATAAGAACAAAGAATCTATCATGGGCCAAGCTCAGCACCGGCACTGTTTGCGTACAAGTAGTGTGGTGACTTTGAAAAAGAAAATGTCAAAATGAATGGAGACCAAATAGGCTAGCCTTTCTCTAAACAGAATTGTAACTTAAGAACCAAATGTGTTAAACTTAGAATCAGACTATGTAAATACTAAAAGACAGAACTTAGTAATAAGTCTTGAGAGAAATCTTTGCACAGAAAGCAAACATAGGCTAACAGCCTTGTCTGAGAAAATAACCAGAATCAATGTCTTTGTGAAATTAAACATTTGTTCAGTAACCGATGAAGTAACCAAGGCAACGAACAAAAACTTAACACCCAATTTCATTGCTGTATTAAGCGAGTTCCCTGGGAACGCAGGCTGGGGATAGTAACACAGTAATCTCATTACATGTTGGAACAGTGTTCTTGGACCTATGGCCTTTTAGTTTTTGTAAAACTATAATCCCCTGCAGTTTTTCTAAGATTGATGGACGACATTAAAGCAACATCTCTCAGAAAATAACCATTAATGGACCTGGAAACGATAGCGACAGAAGACTAGGAACTGTAATGCCAGCCATATTGGATGCCACACTGTTTTCCAGACACGGCAGCATTTTTACAAAACCTGACAAATACGAATTGAACCTAATTTTACTGTTTGTTCTTTATTTTCATGATTCAGATGATCTTCTGCCTGATTGTTAATAATAGCCAATGTAAATGCCAAGCTGTCTAATAGTTTTCAATACTCTATGCCCATCTACTTTTAGAATATACTGACTGATAATGAAAACCTAATCCTTCCCCTAAAACGTCACATGAAGACAGGCAAAGAATCCGAGCTATACATATAATACACATTACAGAGGTAGGGTGGGACGGGGGACCTTTTTTTTTTTTTTTTTTAAGTCTTATTTTTCGTTTTGTTTTAATGTAGATTATGAGCCCCATATAGGGATCACAATGTACATTTTTTTCCCTATCAGTATGTCTTTGTAGAATTGGGGGAGAACATATAAACTCCTTGCAGATGTAGTTCCTGGCAGAAATCGAATCCAGGACTCCAGCGCTGCAAGGCTAACCACTGAGCCACCATGTTGCCCCTTAAAGGGTTGGCCACTTTCAGACCAATAGTGACAAACAAATGTACAATAAATACAATTTTCCAATATACTTTCTGTATCAATTCCTCACGGTTTTCTAGATTTCGGCTTGGCGTCATTCATTCTGTTACTTCTAGAGGATAAAACTCTGACTATGGTCATGTGATTTACAGTCCATGGTCATGTGATTTACTGTCCATGGTCATGTGATGAGCACACAGCACAGTAATCAGACATCTGCCTGGTAATCAGCTGTGCACCTGTGTGCTCATCACATGACCATGGACCGTAAATCACATGACCATGGTCAGAGTTTTATCCTCTAGAAGTAAGAGAATGAATGACAGCAAGCTGAAATCTAGAAAACCGTGAGGAATTGATACAGAAAGTATATTGGGAAATTGTATTTATTGTACATTTGTTTGTCAATATTGGTCTGAAAGTGGCCAACCCCATTCCTGTGGACACTTTTATTTTTGCAATTCATGAAGATAGCGTCGATGCATGAGATGGTGGTTTTCCATTTCTTTCAACACTGTATGGTAATACTGCTTGCTTTGTATGATATGCATGCTTTGTACTTGCTTTATATGCATTGTATTTGTAAATTGTTTGGAAGTATTATTTGTTATTTTACATCAGCACCGGAGAATTTAAAAGCTAATATGACAGGTATTAAGAAATGACGCTTGTTAATGTAATTCATGGACACAACCAGATTTCAGGGATTTGTCAAAAAATGGTAAGAATAATGATTGTTTTACATTCATAAGAATAATGATATTCCTAAGAATGAATAAGGCAATTCATACATATCCATTTATTCCTCAGGTTCGTTGCTGTCTGTCCTCTGTGTTTCTTGTTGAGATGGTAGAGAAGGTATATAGATGATTAAAAATGCTTTCCGTTGGTTTCCTTAGTTATCCAATTGAGTTACAGCTGATAGTGAACTATGAGCCCTCTATATGTCTCTAATTGGATCAGCAAGTTCAGAAGACAGCAATTAGCACACTGTGCACACAATCCTTCACATAGCTTCTTGAACAGCCTCCTTCAACAAAAACGGCAGCCATAAATAAGATAGAGGTACTTATCAAGACCGGCATGTAGGCGCATCTCATACACCTGCACTGACCATAGCTGGTATAGTTTTTAGGTACCATTTATGCCATTAAACTGCAATAAACAATCATAAATCTGATGAGGTTGGTGGCCCTTTCAGGAAAGCGGCGACGTAAGAGAAAAATTCACAACCCCAACATGCACAAAATATGGTAACTTTCTCATGCCTCATATGCCAGAAAAGAAGGCATGGAAAGTTTCCCCCAATGTATTTTCAGTCTCTTACCTTGAATATGCAGTCTCTTATTGTTACAGTACACAACTACAGTATGTACAGTTCAGACACAGCAATCTTGGGGGTGGGGAGCAATAATGTTGCCCTATGATCCAAGTTGGTCTCAGTTGATGTACTTCTTGCTGCATCACAGACAAAATTAATATCCCATAGGTACCTGTGGCAAACCGTGCACATGGACCTCTATCAGCCAAAAATCTCTCTCCCACTTTGCCAGATAAGTGGTTAACTGCTTATCAGAAGAGCTGCTAATATTGTTACTCATGACTGCATCTTCCAAATACACACTAAGTCTTAATGACCATTTCAAGTACCAAAGCAGTGGAACACAGTTGCTATTCTCAGCCACGAACTTGCCATTGCAGGTAGGGAGACTCCCTCTCCTCCCATGCACCATCTCTTCCAGTTGCCATCACTTTGGGTACCATGAGCCACTGCAGCCACTGTGAGCACTGCTCCAGACGCTAAACAAGGACCTTGCTCCACAAACTTGCCTGCTTCTTGGCACTTTGATTAGGTTTTTCTTTCACGGGCTATTGTCTGGATCTGCTGCCTCTAAGCCCCCTTTCCTGTTGCAGAAGGACTGTTCAGAAGGTGTACTCCTTATAACACATGCATTGCATTGGTCCTGCACACCCGGGAAGGGGAAATACCACCTCACATGCACATTCCCGCTCTGCATAAGTGAACCCTGCCCAGTGATTTTTTTGATTTTTTTTTTTACTAGGGCCCCTCTTATCACTTGGGCCAGAACTTTCCCCTTTTGCTCTCTGCTTTGGTTATTCAGAGCACTGTCTAGTGGCTAGTTCGTGCCAGTACACCAAATTTACATGGTCGCTGGTGGTGGTGCTGGCTAGAGGAGAGGGACAACAGCACAGGAGGGCAGGGCAACTTTTCTTGATAAAGTAAAGGGCTATCCAGTCCTTCACAATGGCATTAAAGGGGTATTCCCACCTCACATACTCATCAGTCTTTACTGCTGTAAAATCTTCTTTCTTCCTGGTTTCTTGCATCATTTGGTGGGCGAAGTTTCACATGCAACCTGCCATTTAGCTCTGCCCCCAAATTTGCGTGTAGCTCCGCCCACCCATATTGAACTATGAAGTGCAGGCAGCAGCAACTCCATTCTGTGTTACATACAGAGACTGCCTGTCTCTGCCATAATGAACACAATTGAATTAGCTAGCCTGATAACTGGGAGAACAGAAGAAATGAAAGCAGCTCCTCTCCTCTATCTGGTCACATGGTGTAGACACAGGAATAGCTAGATACAGAGGCTGGCTCCCGTGCACTTAGCCCCTCCTCCCTCCCCCCTGAGAGCAGCAGATACATCACTTGACTCATGAGCAGCTAAGTCAGGGCTGTGGCCACAAAGAATTGAATAAAGTAAGATAGTGAACAAACAAAGCAGTTTTGCTGAAGCAACGTATTTAGGAAAAGTCTTACATCCACATTAACAAGCAGTATAGATAGGATCCTTGTGATGGGACAACCCCTTTAAATACTTTAATCTATGTAAAGTCCATACATAAAAAGGAAGCATATTTCATTTTTCACATAAAGTGTTGACTAGGTGACATTTAAAGTCAGCAGGACATACCAGCTCATAAACTCTTTAAATGGAGTCCAATCCTCCTTGTAAAGGTATTAAATGAAGGTGTCAAAAGACACATTTGATCTGCTTTCATAAGTTCTGTATTGCCACTTGAACACAATACACACTGTACAATAACACACTTGTGTGGTATTTCAGCTTTGTAACAGAAAAAGCTATGAAAATGTAAAAAATATATTGTGAATCGCGCCATAAGAAGCTAAATAGCTTTTCCAATCTAAGTAAAACAGATAAAAATTTTCAAAGGAGTATGGATATTGAACTGTGCCAAATGTCACGTAAGATAGTAAACTGCCAATGACTTATGTTCTTCTTTTGCTGCAGAGTCTGGGGGAAACAACCTTGGCTTTGTGACATGACACCATCTGTAGATTTGAAGCAAGATGGAAAGAACTCTTAAAGGGGCAACTCCAGTAGCCTGCATGCAGCATGAACGGCACAAGGTGGTTCAGGTCATGCAACGTATTACATATAAATTAGAGGACTGCATAAACTGTTGTGTTCATTATGAAATATATTCACAGTAGAAAGTGCAACTTTACTAAAGGAATGCAGAGATGACCTTTCTAAATGGTCATTTGTACAGGCTGGATGGGTCGTTGTAGGAATCTTTGGCCCATGTAAGGGTAAATTCACACAGAGTTTTTTGCAGAATGTGCCTGAAGCTAGGTCATGACGGATTAGCTAGATGAAAAAAATCTGCTACTGCCTCCCATTGAACTAAATGGCAGAGTTGAGTCGAATTCCGCCTCAAAATCTGAATATGTAAGGGCTCTGCAATCAAGCATCAATAGAGCTAGCAACAAAATCATCATTGCCTGCGTCATATCTGCTTATGTAAATGGATGCACTGCCTACAAATGCTGCCAAATAGTGTTGCAAACACTATGGGGATGAACAATCATGTCTGCACTGGCCACGTAAAGGCCCTTTATACAAACTACAATGACCTTGTTTCATTGTTGATCACATTTTCCTGACAAAAATTGAACCATACAGATAGCCTTCATAAATGACATAGCATTGGCAGATGAAGTGGGTTATATATCTTGCTCAGGAACCCTGTCCATATCCCCTAATGTGTAACCAGTGAAATGCCTGACCGTGAGCACAGGTTTTAGTATTACCATTAGACAGAGGGATCATCCTGGGTGCATTAGTTCGGACCCCAATGTAAAATCTGTTATATGTCATGGATAATACTACCAGAGGAGGAAATGAAATTGTGTTTCAAGGGTTTGATAACTAGGAATGCAACCAAAAGCAACAAAAGACAAATCTAAAGGTCAAGACAGGAGCGTAAGAATCAGGAACAGAGTCACAAATAGCACAGGAACAATAGCCAACCAAAGGATGTAACTTGATCTACTGGCAAAGAAGTGAGGCCCTTTAAATAGACTGCCAATCTTATGTCATCCAGGGGCATCAATCACCATGAAAACCTGACATGAACTCTTGTTCCGTTTCAGACAGAAAGAGTCCCATGTGCTAGCAGAGGGCATCACAGCAGCAGAAGAGGAGGCATCTGAATATCTGGCCGATCATCAACACTCGCCAACCATTGTATTGCTGTATTAAATGTAAAAACCTATAAAAGATATGATCAGTTAGATGGTTTTGACTGCAGTACCAACTTCTAGAAATGCCACGACATGTCTGGTGCTACCAGTGCATAACAGTATCTACAGATGCCAACAGGTGACCAGCAGTCCCAGTGCCACAGGATGGAAAATGCTAATCTCAATATCTGATTTTTGGCATTAAATGAAGTGGACAGGTTGTATCTTTTTTTTTTAAATGTAGATTGTGAGCCCCACATAGAGCTCACCATGTACATTTTTTCCCTATCAATATGCCTTTTTTGGAATATGGGATGGAAATCCATGCAAACACGGGAAGAACATACAAACTCCTTGCAGATGGTTTTTTTTGCCCATGGCGGGATTTGAACACCAGGACTCCAGCGCTGCAAGGACAGCGGACAGATTGTATCTATCTGGATTATTGATTCACTTTCTGTCCCCTGTTCCTGATACATGTGGCATTCTAATTCTTCTTACAGACATATCCAATGGGTGCATCTTCCATGAGGCAATCTGAGGAGATGGCCTCAGGCGATGCTTCATTGAATAAACTGGGGGTGGCATTTTTCTTTTAATGAGCCTCTTCTATTTGTATTATTGCAATAGGTATTGGCCAATAATTTACTCACCTGTCCAGGCCCCCCCTGCAATAATACAATTGGTAGTGGCCTAACTTGTACTGTTGGGGAGGTCATAAAAAAGGGGATCATATACTGGAACAGTGGGCATAAAATAAGTGTCATCTACTGTGGGAGAATGGGTCAAAAAAGGGGGTCAAATACTATAAGTGGGGGAAAGGGGATAATATACTGTGGGGGCATAAAAAAGGGCATCATATGCTGTGGGGCGGGCAGAAAAATGGGGTTATATCCTGTGTGGGGCCAAAAAAAGGGGGTTGTGCACTGTGTGGGGGCCAAAAAGCACAAGCCATCATTATTCCTATAGCTTTTACAGAAACACAGTCTTATAAGACTATGGAATACATTCATTAAGAATAATTAAGGCACATTTATCAATACTGTCGAACTTTGCACTTCCGTTCATAGTTTTGGAGCATATTTATAAATCTGTTGCATGGACATTCATAAACATGAAGTGTCTCAAGAAGCTCCAAAATTCTGACCTGTCGTATATTTTTCTGTTCTTTCTAGTGAACACTGTCAGTAAATAAATCATAAATGCCTTGTACCATAAAATTTGGTGTAAAATAGACAGAAAAGTGTTGGCCTTCTATTGATAAATATGTCCCATGGTTTTATATACCAGTCTATCTGGCGTCTGATGCAGCACAGGTATTTAGAGCAAGAGACCTCTTAATAATTTTGGCATATCTTGGGAGGGCGATACTCCAGAATTGGAAACATAATCCAGCGGGGTTCAGGCACTCTGTATTCCAGAAAACTAATATAAGCAATCTTCAATGTATTAGGCCCTCATGGTTCCATCTCTCACGAGCCCTTCATACATATTATTGATGGAAGGCTTTGTGTTAACTGCAGGCAGGAAGATCCATCAGCCAACAATTATCATCTGTCTATGGTCAGTTTTGTATAATCAGTAACTAAGCAAATCATTTGCAGCCCAGAGAATGTTACTGTAGCTCAGCCAACTCATCCAGAAGTTTGTCAAAAAGCCTGCCAAAAAACACATTCATGCATCAAAACCCTTTCAAGTTCTTAGAATCTGTTAATAGGCACCACTCCACTGTTTCCAGTGTATTTGGAATTTTTTCTCAAGCCTCCACCATTCCTGAGCAACAAGTACAGTTAGTTTTGGTGCTTGATGTATTATTTATTCTCTGTAGTGTCAGAAGGGCGGTGTCATGGAGGGGAGCTCCAATCAGAGGCAGCCAGTGTCACAGCTGAGAATCACACCCCTTGTCTGCTCCTACCTGACACCGCCCCCCTGACAGTACAGAACCTAAATAGCATATCAGGCATCAAAACTAACAGCATCGATTGCCTGGTAATGGTGGGGACTAGAGAAAATATTCCAACTGTGTCAGAATCAGTGGAGCAGTGACTATTAATTATTAATAAAAGCTGTTAAAAGGCGGTGAAAGGTCCTCTTTAAATGCCCTTGTGTCCCTAACCTTGCACAGAATTTTTGCTATGGTTTATCTGTAAATTTACTTAGAGGCTTCAACCACACACACAAATACTTTCCCATCACAGGGGATCATAGGAAATATAATGTCGCAGGATGATGATGTGGCAATTTACAGATTGCTTTAATGCAGTGCAATAGCATCACTAGGGTCACATTTTTCCATTCATCTTTTTTGATTTACAATGGCATCCTTCCATGGGCTTGTATTGGAAATAAAAGTTATGTATCCCCTAGATAATACATTTTGACAGTAATGGCTGCATCAGTGTGGAGCAAGCCAGCCATTTCATGTGACACAATGCATTACAGAAATTAAATATCTCAGGCTTAAATAGATCTTTATATAGTGAGATCATTAGAAGATGAAATGCAAGAAATCAGAGGTTAGCTTACTGAAATGCAAGAAATCAGGGGTTAGCTCGCCAATAACAATAAAAAAGCCCTAAATGTGAAAAACACAATCTAAGGGCCTTTGCACATGAACAGGAAACAGTCCATGTATAGTCATAACTGAGTATGATACAGTGATTCTTATGCACATGGCCCAGTTCAGTCCAGGTTCTACTACCCACACACAGACCATTACCCACAGACAGAACTTGGTTGTGTGCAAGGGGCCAGAGTTGTATGACCACTTTATATAATCCCCAAAAATGGGTTAAGAATTGCAAATGGAGCAAATCGCTCACATTCAATCAGAATTGCACTATACAAAGAAGGTTATTTCAAAAATACTACCCATAGGATTTCCAACCCCAGTGTGTTCCCTCTAGTCCTTTAGCAAGTACAAACCTAAGCAACAAAGAACCTGTTCTGCTGGGTCTACTAGACACTGTTACACCCAGCAGAATCAGAACGAGACAGGAGACATATAGAAATGGGTGAACAGGAAGATTCATTTTGTTTTGGGTTCGGACAGTTTGGCCCAAATATTTATTTCGGCCAAACAAGTTTGCCACAAACTGGAAGTGAAATTATTATACTTATTTTGGAGCTAAAGCCCTATGTAGCATGCCACAGTCAAAAAGCGCAATGAAAAAGACCACGGCAGAAACGTATTGTGTTTTTTTTCTGCAGCATTTTTGTTAGGGAATTGCTAGGACAGCAATTCCCCAGTAGCTGTTGAACCCTGGGACGGGTCACAAGAGACAGTGAGCCCTAAGCTGAAGCCCCCAACTGACCCTTCCTATTGCCAGGCCCTATCCTACGTAATAGGTGGCAACCAGGAAGACATTCCCTTCCTGGATGTGTGAAACACAAAACGGTGACAAGACGGACAACAACAAAAGAGAGGTCAGCTAGCCAAGGGTCAGTAACAGTTGAGCGATGCAGTGCCAAATTGGAGTCCAAAGAATAGTCAGTGAGGAAAGTCAAAGGTCAAGGATAAGAATGCAAGCAAAAATAGTGACACAAGGAGCAAGTATGCACAAGGCAATAGCAAGCATAGGTGTGAAAGAGAGTCAAGACTAAATAGGGAGGAAGAACCCGCCCCTGGAGTTGACAGGAAGGCAGGCTGTCAATCACACGAATTAACACTTCAAGAACAGAGGCAAACAAGGTCAGAAGACAGGTGTGGTACAAATACAATCACAGAACTAGAGCCGTGTTCACACAGTGCGACCAAAAACTCCAAGCCAAAAACCAAACTGCACACGCCTCCAGCACGCGAGCAGAGGGTGGCGCAGAAACCCGAACAGGCAGAGATGTTACAATTTTTCATAGAAAGTTCACAGAATTTTCCTCTGCGGACTCTCTGCTTCAATTTTACCTATAGGGAAAATGCCAGCGTTTCCATAGGTACATTTGACATACTACTATGGTTTTTGATAGATTGCAAGCACTGTAGACATGCCACTACATGGTTCTGCTTGGCAGTGTTCGGGAATATTTAAAATACAAGTAATTAAAATAGTATTTAAAATACTTGTCAGGTATTGGTATTTTGTAATTAAAATACGTTTAGGAAGTATTTTAAATATTTTTATTACTGTCTAAATTCAAAACAAATGTTGTAATTTAAATAACCCGCCTCACCGCACTTAAAAAAACACAAAAAAAACAGCGTGAGTCATGCCATCACTCTCGTTTCTCGTATCTCGTGCAAGGTACGACGAGAGGAGGGAAAATTCCAGCACGTTCCAGTAACGCAAGTCCGCCTTGTAGTGAAGTGTGATTTATTTTTATTTTTTAATCATCCCGATCGCATAATCCATTCTGTAAAATTAATCGTAATACCAGTGAAGGGAACACAACCGACAATGATTCAGATCTCGAAGAGTGTGTTACCCTCATCAGCTCCAGTCGAACGCTTATTTTCTCGAGCGGGAATAATTCTCTCACCGAGAAGAAACTTTTTGAGTTTTGGAAATAAACTTAAAGTTCTTTTTCCATTTAGCCTATGTTCAATTGTTCCATTTTATGTTTTTATTAAATTTTTTGTTTACATTTTTGAAGTATTTTAGTATTTTTAAAATACTTTTGAAGTAGTATTTAGTATTTCTATTTAAAATACTTCGGGATAAAAGTATTTAGTATTTTGTATTTAAAATACTTTCCCAAAGTATTTTCCTGAACACTGCTTGGCCTCTGCCTCTTTGTTCCAGCTTGAAGATAAACCATGAAGTCTAAGAAGGAAGGCAAACTTATAACGCATGTCTTCTTTTAACCCATTACACTCTGGAAACTGAAAATACAGTGTTAAGATATTTACATCAGCAATTGAGGAGGAGCTAAATTATGCAAGCAGACAAACCCATACATATAAATAGTTCTATAGAAATGTCTCTGGCAATGTAATGGATAATAATACTATGTACAGTATAATAATGTAACCTATTTTTATGTTTCATAGATTAATAAAGCATTCATTTAGTGCTTGACTTTCAATTTAAAAAAAATAGAAAAAACAAAACAAAGGTTTTTGCAGTGCAGAAGGACTGGCGCGGTGTAACCAGACACAAAGCTCTCTATTTTTTGTGCAATTTAGATACTATTCATATAAAACTTTTTCAAGTGGAGAATTTGAGATAAAACATTTTGCATTTCTAACAATTACATGAGTCATAGTCTATATCCCAGAACAGTTTCTATAGAGATTATGAAATTACGTTGACTGTATTTTGAGCCTTAGACTGTGCAATGAAATTTATAACGTACCTCACAAATTCTCTCAATGTTTCATAAATGTGAATAATATTTTTGCAGTAATTCCATTAAAATTGTTGGCTAATATGAGGAAGAACAAGCATAACAAATATATTACTCTTGGGTACAAGCTACATGATGTCTCCTGTTCTGTATCTGTGCTTGACAGGTACTTACACACAATACTGAACAAGCAGTGCAAATAGAGATCACCATGCCCAATATAAAACTCACAATATGTCCCCAATATAAAACTCAATGCTTTCAGTAGTATCTTCAATCTAGTTGTCTTGGACTTGAATAGGATATGTAAGCTAATGTGTGAGTGGAGCAGCAATACACATGCATCCACTTCTATGATATTGATGGCGTTTTGTACTTGTCTATCTTCAACAGTCATACAGAAGTGAATGAAGTGATTGGCACCTCTGGGAGTCTCACCCGTCAGACCTCAGCGATCATACAAGTATCACTTTATTCCTTATCCAATGGGTAGGAAATAAGTGTTGTTAATAGGAATATCTCTTGAAGGATAGGCTCACATGGGACGTCCTAGCAGTGGACTGGCCACCGTGGACTTTCCAGTGACTGCGATGTAGGAAAGTTGCCAGTTTCTTGAGTAGCATTTGAGAAAATCATATGACTATAACTTAAAAGGAGTCTATCACCAGAGCCCAGCATATCGACCCAGTCCTGCACATAGGTCAGAGTCCCCTGGATCAACTTTGTCTCTGCCCTGTAAACTGGTTCCTCTGTTGCAGAGATAATGCTGTTTTGTGAATATGCAGATTATTTCTTTGGAGCACTGAGGGCATTACTGTTGCTCTAAAGAGATAACTGGCAACATCCTCACTGCTCCAAATAGCCCATATGCATATTGAAAAAAATAACAGTATGGCAGAAACAGAAGCAGCGATTTACAAGAGAGAAAAAACCATTTGATTCAGATGACCCAAACCTATCTATCTGCATGGCTGGTTCTGCTGACAGACTCCCTTTGAAAGAACTATTTCGACTTGGACCCTGTCTTCCTTAATTCTTGTGCCATGAACAAAAGTATAATAGAATTCCTCATCTGGTTTCTTTGTTTTATGTGACTTCCATAAAGCCGTATGTGTGCCACTCCATTATACATAATCTATTCTAAGCACATAGTCAGAAGCCACCAAAATGAAAATTGCTAATGGCAAATGTGCCAAAGTAACTTCTGTCTAGCTGGATTTATTTATGTTAGGTCCCATGACAACAGAAAGCGGTATCAAGGACAGTTATCCAATTACGGCATTCTCATGAGTCATTTAGAAATCAGCTATTTAATGCAAAAGTAAAAGACATGGTGGCATGATACATCAAATCTGCAGAAACTTTTCATTGCAAGAGTGATGCCTGAGTAGAGTAATACTGTAAGAGGATGGGAAACTTTCCATAGCTATTAGGTTGAGGTTCAATATTACAGAAAAGCTGCTTTTTTGTTGGAGATTCTGCAGTGATGTTTTGGGCTAAGGGTGGATTCAATAGGAATGGGAAGTGTACAGGATGTACTTACTGTATACTACTACCTTCTGCTCAATCCACTCCTGGCCTTGGCTCAAAAAAATGAAGCAGAATTTGCAACAACAACAAAAAAATCAGCTTTCTGTAACATGGGGTCTTAGCCTTAGTATGCCGAATATTAGGGAGTTCAACAACTTAGCAGGTACTTACTGTTGGCTGTGTACGGAGAATACATTATTTACTGTACTTCTCATATCTGTCTACCTCTACTCTGTCTATCTTTATTATAGGACCAGTAAAACGGAAATCCAGACAAGGACAGATTCATCATATGATGGAAATGAATGGATCCTGATGGACTGCATTTATTATAATGGGTTCAGGTATCCATTATTGTTGTCCAATAATTAGTTAGGCTATCCCATGCTGCTGAGTGTTGGTGATGTGATGAAAGGGACTGTCTGTCCGGCTCAGATCATTAGCTTAGCTAACTCACTTAATCATCTCTGCATCAGCCATGATGGGAAAAAGTTTTGGCACCACCACCAAGCATCCCCTTCAAATATGTCACCAACAAACTATGGAGATAAAAATGCACCATAATTCTGGCATCATTTGTCCAAAAAACTTTTGTAGATATGCTTTATACTTCATTTTGTCATAGACACTACAACAATTTCTACCCCTAGTTCAGCGGGTATTGCCCTGTGCAATACAGGAGGCCAGATAAATGAACACAAATGCATCTGGTATACAGGATTTGCAACTTATTTTCGGTGTTGTAGCCATTGTCTAATACTTTCTATGGCTTGTCCAGTTGGTGGATGGGGTTTGTAAGAAAGGTGGCGTAGTTTAATATGCAGAACTGTGCAGCAGATAATGAGCCAAAATTCTGGACAATGTGCCAAAGTTTTTCTCCAAAATTATATAAAAAACAAATAAGAGGTGTAAAGTTAGATCAGACAGTCTAAAACTGCAGCAGATTTTCAAACAGTATTAGACACTTTGGAAAATCTGGTGCAATTTCAGACTGTCTAGTCTAACCTTGCACTGTCCAAAAGTTAAAATATCCTTGTACCGTGTTAGCCAATGGATATGAAATGAAAGAAATTTTTTGAGAGAAGTCCTCATTAGTTGATACCTTTTTTAATGGCTAACAAGTTTTTTGATGACATATTTCAAGCTTTCGAGACTCTATAGAGGTCTCTTCATCAGGATGGTATAACACAATTTCTGAAAGGTAGGCATATATATACACAGAAAAGTGGAGTGTTAGATGCAAAATAGATGGAGAACAGAACATAATGTAAATAAACAGTAAAAAAAACATATATATCAGTTCACAGGAAAGTTCTCTGGGTTTATGGCTTCTTTGATCAGTGACGTGTTGTCTAGTGGTTGTAAAAGGTCATAAAACCCTGGGCCTGATTTAATCCCCTCTGGAGAGTGTTAAAGTTCACCATAAGTTTAACCTCCCATATGAGGCGATCTTTTCTGCTCTTGAAATTTCCTCTTAGTAGCAGGATCTTCATATCCTGGGTCATATTATGATTTTCATTGCAGAAGTGTTTTGGCACAGGGAGGTCCATTCTCTGTTCTCTAATCGTATGTCTGTGTGAGTTCATCCTCATCCTAAGTGACTGTCCTGTCTCACCTACATACAGGCCCTCAGGACACTTAGTACACAATATCAAATACACTACATTAGGTGTGCTGCAGGTGAAGTTACCTGGGATCTTGTAATGTCGATCCGAGTTCGGGATCTTTATTTTGTCCGTAGTCAGTATGTGCGGGCAGGTTTTGCACCTCTTATTTCCACATGGAAATGTTCCTTTGTTAGTTGGAGGTGACAGTGAGCTGCTAATAATCATATTCCTGAGGTTTGGTGGCTGTCTGTAGCACAGGAGAGGGGGATCTGGAAATATGAATTTTAGACGGTTGTCTTTTTGCAGTAGTGGATGTAATTTGCGTGTAATTCCTCTAAGCATTTCCAGGTGTGGGTTATATGTGACAACCAGGGGCACCCGATTGTTCTCCTGTTTGGTATTGTATTTTAATAACTCTGATCTCGGTATTCTCGTGGCCCTGTTGATTTGGTTTTCAACTGTTCTTGGATGGTAACCCTGCCTCAAGAATGTGTTTTTGAGGCCCCCAATGTGCTTGTCTCTGTCCACCGAGTCTGAACATATGTGATGGTATCTGATGGCTTGGCTGTAGACAATGGAATTCTTTATGTGTTTCAGATGAAAGCTATCCCAGCTTAGGTAGGTAGGGCGGTCAATCGGCTTTCGATACAGTGATGTCTCAATTTTGTTGTCCTGTATCTTGATGACTGTGTTTAGAAAGTTTATTTCCGAGAAGGAGTGATTGAGCGTCAGGTTGATGGTGGGATGGAACTGGTTGAATTGTTCATGGAAGGTTAGACAGTTTTAGTTCATCTGCCTCATGTGTCAAGATAGACATTTTGAAAAATTTGGCGCAATTTAACTGTGCACTGAGTAAAATCTGTGTCTTATCTCAAGATGCCATAGCTCTGTAGAAGACATTTTGAATCCATGTGAAGGGTACTGAAATAGGACAATACAGGCAGTTTTGACAATTAAAGGGACTCTATCATTAGATTTTCCGATTTTTAGATAAACATATGCCTGAATAGCCTTTAAAAAGTCTATTCAGGTGCTGCTAATCGTTTTTGAAACCCCCTTTATCTGAATTACCGTTAAAACATATATGTAAATCAGTCCTACCGTGCACGGTGGGCATTCCGTGCACCCCCAGCGTCATAGCTTGTTCACGCCCTCCTCTCCTCTTTGACCTCCTCCTTGTGACTCACCGCTCAGTTCCCCTGAGAACTACGCGAACGTGCTGCGCATGCGCAGTATGGTCACAATGTTCTCCTGTACAGGAAAATGGAGCGAGCACAGTAGCACACTGGGGCTGGCAGCGGTGGATCGCAAGGAGGAAGAAGTCAAAGAAGAGAGGAGGGCGTGCACAAGCTATGACGCTGGGGGTGCATGGTAGGACTGTTTTACATATACTTTTTAAAGGTAATTCAGAAAAACGGGGGGGGGGGGGGGTAAAAACGATTAGTAGCACCTGAACAGCCTTTTTAAATGCTATCCAGGCATATGTTTATCTAAAAACCGGAAAATCTAATGATAGAGCCCCTTTAAAGTAAAATATGTTACATTGTAAAAAGAATGATGGACCTTTCTTTAGATAACCCTTTAAGTCAAAGTACTATGCAGTAAATTCCAGTAACAATAATGTTATGATGTAGGGTATGGAAGACTTAGAAGAGAGATGGCCCCATTATGGTGCCTACTTTTGCCTCCCACAACAGAAGTACTCAGTGCCTGTTTATGCCTTTGTGTCCTGAGACCTGTATAAGTTTGTGCCGCCCATTAAAAAAAGGGATGGAATATCTGAGTGGAGTTCATTCTCTTCATGTGCTCAGTTGCATGTTTGGTCTCTGTGGTGTATATAATACCTGTGAACCTCTGTATGGAACTGGTATATCTTAAGCTTACTATAATAAATGTTTCTAAGAGTCCTACCTATATATACACAGAGTATATTTATATTTCCTTTCATGCCATAGTAAATTCTGCTGTTTCCATACATACAGGTGTCCACACTATCTTTCCTCAAATTTGGGTTAAGGACTCCAATTTCTCATGAAACCAATTCAATGTAAAATCATGACATGCTGGAAAACCTGTGACAGATTGGAATCACATTGGCACGAACAATGATGAAAATGGCTAAGAAAATCATACAATTTTCAAGGTCATTTTACAACTGAGGGGTGCCCATTTTCATGGAGCCCTCACATATTTAAGTGTATGGAAGGATCTGTGAAGACAGAAAAAAAATAGGAGATATTTAATTTTTTAACAAGCTGATCCCTATTCACATGCATAAAATTAATGTTAATATAATGCTAGGCCAGGTTCACACCTGCGCCCGGTCTCCGCTTTTGGTTTCCGTCTTCTGCCCGAGAAACTGGACAGGAGACGGAAACCGGCAGTCACTTTTCAAACCCATTCATTTGAATGGGTTTGCAAAGTGTCCGCCCGTGAACGTTTTGTGGTCTCTGTGATGAAGCCATTTTTTTTAACCGAAAGTTGGACATGCAGGACTTTGTGTCCAGTTAAAAAAAACGGTTTCGCCGCGGAGACCACAAAACGCTCATAGGCGCTCACAGCCGGTCACTGACTGCCGGGTTTCCGTCTCCAGTCTGCAGAAGAAGGAAACCTCAAAACGGAGACCAGGGCACAGGTGTGAACCCTCCCTAAGTAGTTTTTTTTCAAGTTGGTTGTGCCACACATCTCAAGATATACTGACGAATCCCAAGAACAATTCTAAAATAAGGGCACATTTATGAGAGCCAATAGCCTATTTGTGAGAGTTCCAAGTGGTGTGATCTAAAGTCAGCTTCAGATGAGACTATCATTTACAGGTATGTATATATATATATATATATATATATATATATATATACAGTCCTATGAAAAAGTTTGGGCACCCCTATTAATCTTAATCATTTTTAGTTCTAAATATTTTGGTGTTTGCAGCAGCCATTTCAGTTTGATATATCTAATAACTGATGGACACAGTAATATTTCAGGATTGAAATGAGGTTTATTGTACTAACAGAAAATGTGCAATATGCATTAAACCAAAATTTGACCGGTGCAAAAATATGGGCACCTCAACAGAAAAGTGACATTAATATTTAGTACATCCTCCTTTTGCAAAGATAACAGCCTCTAGTTGCTTCCTGTAGCTTTTAATCAGTTCCTGGATCCTGGATGAAGGGATTTTGGACCATTTCTTTCTACAAAACAATTCAAGTTCAGTTAAGTTAGATGGTGGCCGAACATGGACAGCCCGCTCTCAAATGATCTGAAAACAAAGATTGTTCAACATAGTTGTTCAGGGGAAGGATACAAAACGTTGTCTCAGAGATTTAACCTGTCAGTTTCCACTGTGAGGAACATAGTAAGGAAATGGAAGACCACAGGGACAGTTCTTGTTAAGCCCAGAAGTGGCAGGCCAAGAAAAATATCAGAAAGGCAGAGAAGAAGAATGGTGAGAACAGTCAAGGACAATCCACAGACCACCTCCAAAGAGCTGCAGCATCATCTTGCTGCAGATGGTGTCACTGTGCATCAGTCAGCAATACAGTGCACTTTGCACAAGGAGAAGCTGTATGGGAGAGTGATGAGAAAGAAGCCGTTTCTGCACGTACGCCACAAATAGAGTTGCCTGAGGTATGCAAAAGCACATTTGAAGAAGCCAACTTCATTTTGGAAACAAAGATTGAGTTGTTTGGTTATAAAAAAAGGCGTTATGCATGGCGTCCAAAAAGAAACAGCATTCCAAGAAAAACACTTGCTACCCACTGTAAAATTTGGTGGAGGTTCCATCATGCTTTGGGGCTGTGTGGCCAATGCCGGCACCGGGAATCTTGTTAAAGTTGAGGGTCGCATGGATTCCACTCAGTATCAGCAGATTCTTGAGAATAATGTTCAAGAATCAGTGACGAAGTTGAAGTTACGCCAGGGATGGATATTTCAGCAAGACAATGATCCAAAACACTGCTCCAAATCAACTCAGGCATTCATGCAGAGGAACAATTACAATGTTCTGGAATGGCCATCCCAGTCCCCAGACCTGAATATCATTGAACATCTGTGGGATGATTTGAAGCGGGCTGTCCATGCTCGGCGACCATCTAACTTAACTGAACTTGAATTGTTTGTCCAAAATACTTTCATCCAGGATCCAGGAACTGATTAAAAGCTACAGGAAGCGACTAGAGGCTGTTATCTTTGCAAAAGGAGGATCTACTAAATATTAATGTCACTTTTCTGTTGAGGTGCCCATACTTTTGCACCGGTCAAATTTTGGTTTAATGCATATTGCACATTTTGTGTTAGTACAATAAACCTCATTTCAATCCTGAAATATTACTGTGTCCATCAGTTATTAGATATATCAAACTGAAATGGCTGTTGCAAATACCAAAATATTTAGAACTAAAAATGATTAAGATTAATAGGGGTGCCCAAACTTTTTCATAGGACTGTGTGTATATATATATATATATATATATATATATATATATTATTTATACATACACTCTTATCCCCAGGTGGAACAATAAGACTCACATTATATTATCATATTTGGTAAAATAGCTTATTTTGCAAAGTGCCAGTCTACACAATCCTGTGACAAAGCCTTATCACTATGGGCAAAACACTGTGTCATTTCAGGCCAAATTTTCTGTATCTGACTGCAGAATCATTCACTCTTTGTTAGGGTTGCTAGGACAGATATAACCAATAGGTCCATTAATCATGGTTAGCAAGTCCTGATCATTCCAGAAACGGAAAAATCAACATTCACAGTCTGGTCAGCAAAGGGGTTAGTGTTTACTGACACAGAACAATCAATCTTAAGCGGTACTTACAGTCCCATGTCTTTCACAAAGAGAAATGCTGCCACATTATCTTACAGAAGAAGAATCTCAAAGAAACTGCCCTGTTTTATCTCCATTATGTGTGCCTCTCGCGCCCATGTTGTGATGGCACAGGCATAAGTATTTGTATTTTTATAATAGTTTTGTAAAAAAAAAAAAAAAACATAGTACCTATGAAGAGCATCTAATACAGCTTCCTGCGCCCTACATCTCCCCATTTCCTGCTGGTAACGCCATATAAATGGTTCCCATACACTGGTATAGGGAAAAACAGTGAATAGTACACACACCACCATTCTCTCCACAAGGAGCACTTTAGGACCTCCAGTCTCATCAGTCTGATCAGCCACAGGATAGGGCATAAGTGTTATCAAAAGGAAAACCTCTTTAAATGTAACACTATGAGGTGGACACAGGATAAGCAAAAGGGAAGAATCATCGGATTGGCTTGGAGCTCAAAGACACATCTCTTAAGTCACTCCAGGAAGAGCCCATCCAACTCAACATGTATGGAGAGAGTGTATACAGAAACCAGTAGGCACAAGGAAATGTCCCATATTATGGATGGCAGGTTAGACCAGGACATGTGCTCTAGGTGCTGGCGGTTAAGGGGTGCCAAGAACCCACTTTTATGTATTTAAATACAGAGTAAGGGGAGTGAGCTGATGGAAAGCCTGGATACAGCTCTGGTTAGACACTATCTTTTTGTCTCCAGTACATCTTACACTAGTACACCTGTCTAAGCAGTGATTGTTTTGTTTAGGTTTTTTTTGTAAATGTAGGTACTCCTTAGGTAATTTCATCCCAAAATATATAAATGCATAGCTATTCAACTATTCTATTCAGCTATCTCTAAAAGGGGTTTCCCATAGCAGGGCTGAACTGCAGTACGGGTAACATCTGCGAAATGGTGGGGGTCCAGGACTAGGCCTCTAATCATCCCATTGTGAGTACAACTGTGAATAGTATTTGCCCCTATATTTTTGTATACTTGCACACTTGAGCATTCCAGCTCAAACTGCTTTTAACATTAAGCACAGATAACGCAAGTAAAATAAAAATACTGTTCTCAAATGGTGGCTTAATTTAGTGAAAAGAAATTGCCGGTCAACCCTATCTGGCCCTTAGGTATGATATCAACCAGTTAAATAGGCTTTCCAGGAATTTGGCCAACTGTGTCCTATGTAGTGGTCAGGCCCCTTGTTCTGCACCTCAGCACCCTGCCACTACACAAGGACAAGAGCCAATTGCTTCAGGGCCTATGTTGTGTAAAGTCGGCCCCAAATGGTCAGATATTTATGGCCTATCCTAAGCGTAGGCCATAACTATCAAATTCCTGAACAACCTTTTTATCCATATTTAATTTATTATTTCACTTACCAGATCCAGGCATATTGACTCTACACTGGCAATGTGGCAAAGGGTCTCAAAAAGCAGAATATGATGTAAAAAATATGTTCTAATAAGATTCAAATGCAGATGAAATGCCAAAGAATTACAAAGTCAATTCTAAGACCGTGGGACTTCAGCAAACCACAGTGAGAGCCATTATCGACAAATAGAGAAAACTTGGAACAGTGGTGAACTTTCTTAAGAGTTGTCGGCCAACCAAAATTACACCAAGAGGTCATCAAGGACCTAACCAAGAGGGCAAAAAAGATCCCAGACAAACGACTAAAGAACTGCAGACATCACTCACCTCAGTTAAAGGGTTTTCTCACAAACATAACATTAAACATTAAATTTGTAGACCATAAGAAGTTAGAACAGTTTTGCTTATATAATTAAAAAAGTTCACAGAGATTTAAAGATTTTCTCTGACCATCTTAGTGGTGACAGGCTTTTGTCTTGATAGGTAGCCAATGGGTATGACCAACAATACAGGAACATTCTACGGCCTGGCACTTGTGAGAAACCCAGCCATGATTTACTTATTGTGGCCAGTTATCTTGCATGTAGTGTACCCTGCCTTATAGAGTTTCGACAAGTCCTAAACTATAGAATGTTCCTGCACTCAGAGTCATAAGTTATCTATTAACAGCTGACCAAGACAAATGATTTACAGATGAGCAAGTACTATTCGAAACTCCCGTTTCGAATAGCATGCACCCATAGGAATGAATGGAAGCGGCCGGCACACAGACTTTGTCGATGGCCGGCCGCTTAACCCCCTGCGTTCATTCATTCCTATGGGTGCGTGCTATTCGAAACGGGAGTTTCCAATAGTACTCGCTCATCTCTAAATCACTTGCTTCCCCTAAGCAGGCTACAGAAAATTTTGAAAACTCTGCAAAATTTTTAACTATTCATATTTCCAAAATGTTTAGCATTTAATAATCTATAAATCTGAATATGGATATGTTTACCCCTTTAGGCTAAGGCTCCACATACCGGGTCACAGTGAAAAAGCGCTGCGAGAAACACCATGGCAGAAATGCATTGTTTTTTCTTGCATCACTTTTCACAAAAAGCCTGCAGAGGTTTTCTCTGCTGACTTTTTCTTCTATTACACCTATAGGGAAACTGCAGTCATTTCCGTAGCTATAATTGACATGCATTTCTGCTGCACATATTTTTCTGCAATGTGTGGATGGGAATTCGCAACACAGCGGCATTTACGCCACATGGGGCCCTGGCCATGCAGTGCATGGAGGGATCCACAAAAACATGTAAAAATAGAGCATGATTTATATTTTGACCATCAGTTACAACAGACTGCAAAAAAATTAGTCATGTGAAATTAATGAGGCCAAAAAAGTCTGTCACATGGTCAATATTCAATATCTACCCAGCTGTTTGTGACCAAAAGCTCAAGTGCAGTTGGGTTATGCAGTAGGGCACCAATCTGAATCACATGGGCAACAAAACCTCTGAATGTCTTAAAAGATACAAAATTAAGAATTTAGAAAGGTTCAATTAAAGGACAACTCTTGCTCGAAAATCCTCCAATATGGCCAATATAAAGCAATTTTGCAAAGAAGGGTGGAAGAGTGGGCCAAAATTCCAAAATTTTATTGCAGTTGTTAGGCCTCATTCACACAGGTTGCTGTGTACTCAGCTGTGAAAAGTCCTTTTTCCATGGCTGATTGTATCCCTGAAGCAAATCCAACCAGTGAAAATGGCCTGAGAAATTGCATGTTCTATTGCTTCTCGGATCATTCACATGGACTGTTAACACAATGACTGTATGAATCAATCTAATAAGGTCTATGGGGCGATTTACTGGCCATTAATATGACATCACCATTGAATCCTGTTGTGTGAATGAACAATGACTGTCGGGGAGGGGGATTTAAGGGGACAATCACTTTTTCACATCAATCATATATGTTTTTTCTTCATTTTTATCTTAAAATTAGTTGCATAACCTGAAACATTTAATTTTGAGTAATGAGCAAAAATAGGAGAAATTGAGAAGGGGTCCAATACCTGTAGACAGCACTGTACAAGGATCATAGGAAAAACAGTGCAATATATAGATGTGTTTTCTAATGTAATTGTTATAAAACAAAAATACATTCACTCTCCAGAATGCTAAGTCTCATAGATGGACTAAAAATATTCTCGCTGTAACTGATGACTCACATAGCTTGATGCTGAAAGCAACTGACACTTGGAGAATGCATTTGATACCATTAAGGAGTTAAGTCGCATGGTGATTGATGAGAGATGTATAGTGCTGTGTTACACAGGTCAGGTAAGATTTCCTCTAATAGCAATCAGGCAATGCTGGGTCTAAAAAAAGAGACTTCACTGGCATAGACTTCTTCCCAGTCAAGAAGTCTACTGGGAATGCGGCAGTGAATGGAAAAAAAAGGGAAGACAATGCAAGCACATACTGATTGCTAGGAGAAGCAGAAAGTCATTTATGCATAAAAACAATGCAGTGGTTTCTTCAGGAGTCTGGAAGTAAATATTAAAGCATAATATACATTAGAAAAATCACAACCAAAGACAGTGGTGCAAGGGAGCACCTTCCAGGGGTCACTACATCTGTAGGTGGCCCTATTGGGGAAAGGTGGATGTCACTTTATGGAGATGGGGTATATTAATAGCGGTATACAGTTGTCGTCCTGGGGATCCATGTTGGAAGAAGAAAAGGGAGGGAAGGGCCACATAACCCCCCCCCCCCAAAAAAAAAAAAAAAAAAAAAAAAAAAAAAAACATTCTTATTTTGGCACTTAAAATGACACATCATTGAATTATGTTGGTTGAAAATATCCCTTAGAGGTTATACATTGAATCCTACCCAAATTTTATTTAAAGGGACTCTATCATTGGGAAAAGTCATTTTTAGCTAAGCACATACTTGCATAGCCTTTAGAAAGGCTATTCCACACATACATTTTGTATGTAAATTGCCTCAGTAGTTTTTGAATGAGACAGTTTTATTCATATGCTAATTAGCCTCCTCCGTGCACCAGAAGTGTCTGTGATCACCCTCTGCTATTCTCTTCTATGTGTGTGTGTGAGAGCAGAGAGGTTACCGCTGCTGATGATGACTCATCTCTCTGCTCTCATAGTAGACACAGACACTTCCGGGGTGCATGAAGAAGTATAATTAGCATATGAATAAAAATGGACTTATTCAAAAACTACTGAGGCAATTTACATACAAAAGGCAGGAGTGGAATAGCCTTTCTAAAGGCTATGCAAGTATATGCTAAACTAAAAATCACTTTTCCCAATGACAGATCCCCTTTAAGGCTTTATTTGCACAATGCAAAATGGCTGTGTGATGGATATTTTGAAAACATATTGATTTCAATGTGTATATTCACATGTACTGTTTTTGACTGGCCATTTTTCATGCCTGACAAGTCAAATACTGATTATCAAAAACTGATACAAAACAGATGACAGTCTGTCAGCGATACCATATTTAGGGCGGGTTCACACCTGCGCCCATGTCTACTTTAGGCAATCCTGCCAGTGTCCGTCTTCTGCCCAAGAAACTGGACAGGGACGGAGACCCGGCAGTCAGTTTTTAAACTCCTTCACTTGAATGGGTTTGCAAAGTGACCGACCGTAAGCGTTTTGTGCCTCTCCTTGCAGGCAGGGCCCTCTACCCCACTGTGCCAGTCGGTCATTGTTAGTATTATATCTACCTGTATATTTTGTGTACTGTATGTAACCCCCAAATGTAAAGCACCATGGAATTAATAAATTAATTTATAAATAAACAATAATAATAATAATAATTAATTCTGATCTTTAACTTTTTTTTCCTGTTTTGTTCTTCTAGCTATGTCAGGGCCCTTTATTTGTGGGGCAAGTTGTAGTTTTTATAGTTAACAATTTTTGAATTATTGCTATACATGACTTTATGATCACTTTTTAAGGCTATTTTGAGAGGGTGAGATGACGATAGCACATAAACATATTTATAAAAACACATTAATTTGTGCATTTCAGAATATATATATTTTAACAGCATTCATAGTATGTGATAAATAATACTATTTTTTGATTCTGTGGGAATATTTAACTTTAAACTTGTTTTTGGTATATTTTTGTCGTCCCACAAAGTGATTAGAACCTGGGATCTCCATATTCCCAGTGCAATGTAGTACAATATGTACCTATTACAGTACATCACGCATACAGTCCCTAGATCTAATAGGGAAAGGCAACCAAGAGACCAATCAACAGCCTCCTGTTGATGCTTTGCAGAGAATCATGGGGCTGAAAAGGGGACATGAACTTGCCTCCTAACCACCCAGATTAATAGCAATCACAACATATGAGAGGTTAAGCCACTGGAGTTGGGGTATTTTCCAACTACGACACCTAGTCCTGAGTTCTAGCTGTGGAAGTCATGCCCCCCCGCAGGCACAGATCCTGTGTCCACGGCATGCAATACAGTGCAGAGCAGGAAGGGGTTAAACATCCAGTTGTAAAAAAAAATGTATGACGCAATAGACTTGATCTTGTTTATTGGCACAAATAATTTCAAATACGGTAGTTCAATCCCATAAGTGCATTTACCAATAACCTGTCCACGATTTAATGGAAAACATGCAGGCTATATTTCAAGTAAGCCTGTAAAATAGAATGCAGATTTGATGCTTATTGCTTATACCGTCATGGCTCTTTGAAGTCATAACATCTGATCAATCATACAGTGTATTCCTATCATCTAATGCTATTGATATTAACCACTGTGCTCCAAGAACGACCTGAACTGGGGATTGTTAGAGGTAATGTAGCAAAACAGAGAATTTTCCGTTCTACCAACAGTGTTATACATAGTATAGAAGAGGCCCATAGCAAAGATCAAATGAGATCCTCACTATGGTGCAGAATTTGACCAATCGGGACAGAAGGGCTGGTGTTTGTGCCCCCTTCACACACTTTCCATGACCCTTTTCCCTACTTACTAGTATGCTAACAATGTTCTATTGAGTTCTATTTTACCCCCACCCCAGCAAAGGGGATCGCTTTAACCAGTGTAAGGCCTTCTCTTAACATGTGCTACACCAGGGGTGTCCAATACGTCGATCGCGATCTACCGGTCGATCGCAAAGGACGTATGGGTCGATCGCGGGATGCAGCCAGGGATCCCCGATGTCTGCTTGTTCACAGTGCAGGCTGAGAGTCGACTCTCAGCCTGCGTTGTGAACAAGCACTCTGGACACTTGCAGGCCGGGCAGCAGCAGCTCCAGGGGATGACGCGCTCCCTGCTCTTAGGGATGGAGGGAGCCAGGGTGCTGCTTGTTCACAGCGCAGGCTGAGAGTCATCTCCGGACACTGGCAGGCGGGGCTGCTGCAGCCCCAGCCTGCCTGCCAATGTCCAGAGATAACTCTCAGCCTGCGCTGTGAACAAGCAGACACCGGGGATCTCTGGGCGGCCACAGAACGCCGCTGTTTCCTGCTCTCACGCTCCACCCGACCCCGCCCACATGCTTGGCCCTGCCCACAGGCACACCCCACCCACAGGCCCACCCCGGCCCCGCCCACAAGAAGTGGGTAGTAGATCTTTTGCCTTGGTCAGTTTATAAAGTAGCTCACATGCTAAAAAAGTGTGAGCACCACTGTGCTACACAATAGTTGCCTCTCTGATATGTTTGCCATTGTATGCAACATTGTTACGTTTTCTCCTACCTGCTAAATTCTTCTCTTGGTATTTCTGCTGTATATGTATATCATTTTTTTTTTTTTTTAATAAAAACTACCAAAGTATAAAATGTAAGAAATTAGAAAATAGAATATTAAAAGAATTTACAGGGGGCTCATGTACAGTTTTATAGCACAGGTCCTGCTATGGAAAGATGCCAGTGGTTTTCCTGACCTATTTCCTATATATGTTGGCAATCTTGCATCCCAGTTGAAACTGTCCAATGTATAAGCAAACACCTTACCACTAGATCAGATGATCCCTAATCTGAGACTAAGAATAAAACTACAACTCCCAGCCTGCTTTGACAGTCAGAGGCTTTTAGGTCAAATGGATTTAAAGTCAGGGCCCCTTTATTGCAGTTTTGGAAATTGCAGCATATCAATTATACTTACGGAAATGCCGGCAGGTTCCCTATTGGTATAGTGGAATCAGAAAGTCAGCAGAGGTGCGCTGCCACCACGATTTTGCCCACAGCACTTTTTTTTGCTGCAGCCTGCTACGTGGGGCCTTAGCCTAAAGGGGTTTTTCCCCATAAAAATATTTTCCAAATTGTGCATCTATTGGAATATCTAAAGGTGCTCATCATAATGTCCCCTACATTTCATGGTTTACAGAGACTCCCTTCAAAAATCCACCTGTGATCTTATATGTCACCAGCAGCCCCTACCATGAGAACATATATATCCATATGTAAAATAGTAATTTTTCTAATCTCCTATTTAGTTGGCCTCTTGGTAAGAGATGAGCCATTCTAAGCTGGTTAGAGGAGGTATTGAAATAAGTTGTCATGTAAGGACAAGCACACACAGCGTACAGGCTCCGGAGAGCCTAGACAGACCACTAGTAGACAAGCACAAGCAGCTCCCACAGTTTCCTTGTTCAACATTCAGTCACAGGCAACATCTTCATTACACACTAAATCTCTTCCTGGACCAGGTGGTTAGCAAAAAGAAATTTGGTATCACAGCATGACAGCGCCCTTTACATATGATGCCTTGGACAGACAGCCCTTCCCAACTTTTTTTACAGCAGTGTCATGAATGAATGACCTGAACACATGACTGAAACTATGAGGAATCCAGGTTCCATTTGGGATCCGACAATGGTCGGGTTCAAGTATGAAAGCCTTGAGTGCTTCGATCCTGTCTTTGCTGCCACATGCCTTGGAGTGATGATCTGAGGAGCCAATGCAACAGTCGGTCATCCCTAGTAGTGATACGAGTGATAAAAACAGCGTAGGACATCCTGCGGTCACATGTATTGCCACAGGGCTTCCAAATGACATTTTCAGCAGGATTTCCCAGCAATGTCTCCGCCATATTTCATTACTTCCTTAACCCGCCTGGTTGTCAGATATATATCTAATTAAGCATTTATGGGAACAACTGGGACACCAGCTATGGCAACGTACGAGTGTTCAGGATCTATATGTACAGCTGTAATATCTGTATGTTTCCGCAATGTGGGAATGGGATTCGCTAGAATACCATCCACTTTGCAGTGACTGTAAAACACCACATTTTTTTACGTGGCATTTATGTTGTGGCCAAACCACGGCGTTTACACCACTTGGGGCTCCAGTGTAAATGTGTAAAAAAAAAAAAAATAGAATCCATAAAAAAAATAAAAAAAAAGGCACAATTGAATTTCGTTTTTTTGCAATTTCACCCTATTCTGAATTCTTTCTAGCTTCCCAGTACATACATCATACAAAATATTAAATGGTGCCATTAGGATATACAATTTTTTAAGCAAACAAGCTCTCATACAGCTCTGTGAGCTGAAAAATAAAAAAAATAAACAAAAAAAATAATAAAAATTTTTGCATTTCAATAAAAAAAATGGTTGCAGAAGAAAGGGGTTAAAGATTTGCAACTGCTGCACATTCCCAGATTGGAGACATCTGTGCTAGATATTACTGGGTCAAGTAGGTTCAGTTTAACCTATCATTTATAACTTTACTTTAATATGTTGTGAAACAGTACTTGTGTCAAGGGGGTGGTCCTATCTGTGATGGACAGCCCTCTCTCTGATTGACAACTACAGAGTTAGTTGTCAACTACTCATAGGGCTGCTCACCTACCTCAAATACTGTTTCAAATAATTGAAAAAGTAAAGATTAGGGTTGAGCGATCGTGTTTGGAAAAGATTGGATTCCGATCGGCGATTGAGAAAATTTCACGATCGCGATTGGGATTCCGTACACGATCTTTTTAGGTGGGATCGAGATCGGTGATTATTTCCCACAATGCTTTGCTACTGGCCAAGCATTGTGGGAAAAGCTAACAATGTTAGCCTTCACATTAAGTATACGTTCCGCTCATTCTGAACGTAATCTCGTTCAGAATGAGCGGCGTTAAAACAGATCCCATTGATTTCTATGGGTGCCAGCATACATGCACTCCCCATTGAAATCAATGGGAGGCTTTTTAACCTATTGCTTATCACATGAGCGTATCACATGGAAAGCAATTGGTTAAAAAGCCTCTCATTGATTTCAATGGGGAGCACACGTATGCCTGCACCCATAGAAATCAATGGGATCTGTTTTAATGCTGCTCAGTCTGAACGAGATTGCGTTCAGAATGAGCAGAGTGTATACTCAGTGTGAAGGCTCAGCTGCGGTTCCATAGGAATGAATGGAAGCAGCTGGCACACAGCCTTAACCCCCTGTGCGCCGGCTGCGTCCATTCATTCTAATGGGATACTAGCTAACTTCTCTAGTAGCTACTTACCTGCAGAGATGGATATTCCAGTGCCCGGTGTTCTCGTTCTTTTTCGCCTCGCTGCCCCCGCCTCCCAGGTTAGTGTTAAAGAGCTAGGAAGAAGGCGGGGCTTGTGGCTTAGGAGAGTGTGGGTGGGTACTGGGAGGGGAAACGTCACTTCTCCTCTGGCTACTTAGTGATTAAAAAAAAAAAAATCACTACACAGCGTGGATTCTAACAATTAAAGCGTTCAATTGTTAGACTGCATGCTGTATAGTGAATAGGATTGTGTTTAAAATTCAATTTCCAATTAGTAAAAAAAT